>NW_020652859.1:777423-894240 GCF_003573695.1 Papaver somniferum | reverse complement strand
CGAGCAACAAGTTGTGCTCCAACACTGCTTGTGAACGGTCCACCAGTCATCCGTTAAGTCAACTGCTTGATTGGGACCCACACCAAACTCAAATTCCGACAAAGTTAGGTACCAAAGGCAAAGGTGTGCCATTTTATAGGCACCAAACTCAAAATACCCCTTATTATAAATATTGTCTACTTATATAACTCTCTTTGTCCCCCAAGGTTTTGTGTAAAATCTTTTTCGACTATTTTGCTCATAAACTCTTCATACGAAGTGGGAATGACCTCATTATTTTTCTGTTACCTCTGTCTTTCAGTTCCCCACAGTTTACAGGAAACTTTTAGGATTTGGACGCTTAGAAATAGGTGTTTCATCCTTATTTTCAATGTAAAGGATGACTTCCCTCTTTATTTCTTGAATCAACATAAGTAGAAATGCAATTTGGATAACATGTAGAGCCTTTAAATATATTATTTTTTACCACAATCATTTTTTAGAAAATTTTATCATAAAAATGAGTTTATATAGTTTATTGTTTGGTTTTAAAAAAAGGATTTCGACTTCTAACGAAGTCACTGGACTTCTTTGAGTCAATGCTTTCAAAATGGAAGCTTTTTTCGACTCTCAAGCCTCTAGACATGTAATTTGTGCAGGAAATATTTTTTCTGAAAACTTTCTATGAAAGGGGATTCTTTCTGTTTCATGATTTGGTCTTGATAATAGAGTTCCGACATCTAACGAATCCTGCGGACTTCCTTGAGTCATTTGTGTTTATGGTATTTTATTCAAATTTTGCAATGATTATCTAGCTTAAAGAAGATCCCATAATCGTTGAGAAGTTATTAACGGTTGCAAACCTTATCTCCTTCTTTCCATGTTTTATTATAGGTAATCTATGACCTTTTTAATAGATTAGAAGTTCATTATTAGAAGGGATATTTCGAGTTTGGTGCCTATAAAATGGTACATTTTCGCGTTTGGTGCCTAACTTTGTCAATATCCGAATTTGGTGCCCAGTCAACGAATTGGCGTTGATTGACACCGTGTTGACTATCCAATTTAGAGTTAAAAAATGTTAAATGTATAATAAACTTCTAAACTCCATTTTATTCACTAACTGCGCCTTATCTTCTACATACTTCATGTTTGAGAAATGAGAGTTGTTGATTTTCATTCACGGGGTTTTAGGTTCCACTCTTAATACCATTGCCATCTTCTTTCATTGCTAATCTCAAATCATACACTGAGCTACTGTTATTTTCTCATATGACCACCTGTTTACACAAAATTAAATCCAAAGTATAAGCATAGATCCCTTCATTGTTTACCCGTAAATCATCCAAAATCTATCTCTCATGTAAACCCCAATAATCGTTTCCTTAAACCTTCAAACTAACCATTATTGTATTGAACAAATGAATCCATGTAAATGACCCTATTCATTTTTCAAATTAATCATTATTGCATTAATTAAATTTGTTTCCACTTTATGTAAATCCATAGTTATCATGGCAGTCAGATAAGTCAGCCTTATTTCTCTGGAACGCTCGTAACGTGTTTGGAAAATGATCTAGAGAGATTTCCCTACCGTGGTCCTTGTTAGAGAACTAGTTAAATTAAATAATGATTGTTTAAACAATTATTCACAAAGACACGTATTTATTTACAAAATTTGGCGGGGGGCCGAGCAACAAGTTGTGCTCCAACACTGCTTGTGAACGGTCCACCAGTCATCCGTTAAGTCAACTGCTTGATTGGGACCCACACCAAACTCAAATTCCGACAAAGTTAGGTACCAAAGGCAAAGGTGTGCCATTTTATAGGCACCAAACTCAAAATACCCCTTATTATAAATATTGTCTACTTATATAACTCTCTTTGTCCCCCAAGGGTTTGTGTAATCTCTTTTTCGACTATTTTGCTCATAACTTCTTCATACGAAGTGGGAATGAGCTCATTCTTTTTCTGTTACCTCTGTCTTTCAGTTCCCCAAAGTTTACAGGAAAAAATTTAGGTTTTGGACGCTTAAGAATTGGTGTTTCATCCTTATTTTCAATGTAAAGGATGACTTCCCTCTTTATTTTTGGAATCAACATACGTAGAAATGCAATTTGGATAACATGTAGAGCCTTTAAATGTATTATTTTAAAGCACAATCATTTTTTAGAAAAATTTTATAATAAAAATGAGTTTATCTAGTTTCTAGTCTGGTTAAAAAAAGGATTTCGACTTCTAACGAAGTCACTGGACTTCCTTGAGTCAATGCATCCAAAATGCAAGCTTTTTTCGACTCTCAAGCCTCTAGACATGTAATTTGTGCAGGAAATATTTTTTTTGAAAATTTTCTATTAAAGGGGAGTCTTTCTGTTTCATGATTTGGTCTTGATCATAGAGTTTCGACATCTAACGAAGCCTGCGGACTTCCTTGAGTCATTTGTTTTTATGGTATTTTATTCAAATTTTGCAATGATTATCTAGTTTAAAGAAGATCCCATAATGGTTGAGAAGTTATTAACGGTTGCAAACCTTATCTCCTTCTTTCCATGTTTTATTATAGGTAATCTATGACCTTTTTAAAAGATTATAAGTTCATTATTAGAAGGGATATTCCGAGTTTGGTGCCTATAAAATGGTACACTTCCGCGTTTGGTGCCTCACTTTGTCAATATCTGGGTTTGGTGCCCAGTCAACGAATTGGCGTTGACTGACCGTGTTGACCATCCAATTTAGAGTTAAAAATGTGAAATGTCTAATAAAGTTCTAAACTCCGTTTTATTCACTAACTGCGCCCTATCTTCTACATACTCCATGTTTGAGAAATGAGAGTTGTTGATTTTCATTCACGAGGTTTTAGGTTCCACTCTTAATACCATTGCCATCTTCTTTCATTGCTAATCTCAAATCATACACTGAGCTACTGTTATTTTCTCATATGACCACATGTTTACACAAAATTAAATCCAAAGTATAAGCATAGCTCCCTTCATTGTTTACCGGTAAATCATCCAAAATCTATCTCTCATGTAAACCCCAATAATCGTTTCCTTAAACCTTCAAACTAACCATTATTGTATTGAACAAATGAATCCATGTAAATGACCCTATTCATTTTTCAAATTAATCATTATTGTATTAATTAAATTTGTTTCCATTTTATGTAAATCCATAGTTATCATGGCAGTCAGATAAGTCAGCCTTATTTCTCTGGAACGCTCGTAACGTGTTTGGAAAATGATCTAGAGAGATTTCCCTACCGTGGCCCGTGTTAGTTAACTAGTTAAATTAAATAATGATTGTTTAAAAAATTATTCACAAAGACACGTATTTATTTACAAAAGTTGGCGGGGGGCCGAGCAACAAGTTGTGCTCCAACACAGCTTGTGAACGGTCCACTAGTCATCCGTTACGTCAACTGCTTGATTGGGACCCACAGCAAACTCAAATTCGGATAAAGTTAGGTACCAAAGGCTAAGGTGTGCCATTTTATAGGCACCAAACTCAGAATACTCCTTATTATAACTATTGTCTACTTATGTAACTCTCTTTGTCCCCCAAGGTTTTGTATAATCTCTTTTTCGACTATTTTGCTCATAACTTCTTCATACGAAGTGGGAATGACCTCATTCTTTATCTGTTACCTCTGTCTTTTAGTTTCCCACAGTATACAGGAAAAAATTTAGGTTTTGGACGCTTAAGAATTAGTGGACCGTTCACAAGCTGTGTTAGAGCACAATTTGTTGCTCGGCACCCCGCCAAATTTTGTAAATAAATACGTGTCTTTGTGAATAATTTTTTAAACAATCATTATTTAATTTAACTAGTTCACTAACACGGACCATGGTAGGGAAATCTCTCTAGATCATTTTCCATACACGTTACAAGCGTTCCAGAGAAATAAGGCTGACTTATCTCACTGCCATGATAACTATGGATTTACATAAAATGGAAAAAAAATTAATTAATAAAATAATGATTAATTTAAAAAATGAATAGGGTCATTTACATGTATTCATTTGTTCAATACAATAATGGTTAGTTTGAAGGTTTAAGGAAACGATTATTCGGGTTTACATGAGAGATAGATTTTGGATGATTTACCGGTAAACAATGAAGGGATCTATGCTTATACTTTGGATTTAATTTGTTAAACAGGTGATCATGTGAGAAAATAACAGTATCTCAGTGTATTATTTGAGATTAGCAATGAAAGAAGATGGTAATGGTATTAAGAGTGGAACCTAAAACCTCGTGAATGAAAATCAACAACTCTCATTTCTCAAACATGGAGTATGTAGAAGATAAGGCGCAGTTAGTGAATAAAACGGAGTTTAGAATTTTATTAGACATTTAACATTTTTAACTCTAAATTGGATGGTAAACACGGTCAATCAACGCTAATTCGTTGACTGGGCACCAAATTCAGATATTGACAATGTTTGGCACCAAACTCGAAATATCCCTTCTAATAATGAACTTCTAATCTTTTAAAAAGGT
This sequence comes from Papaver somniferum, assembly GCF_003573695.1. Taxonomy (NCBI): domain Eukaryota; kingdom Viridiplantae; phylum Streptophyta; class Magnoliopsida; order Ranunculales; family Papaveraceae; genus Papaver; species Papaver somniferum. Next base: position 889,761 of record NW_020652859.1, on the reverse strand, counting down.
CATAGATTACCTATAATAAAACATGGAAAGAAGGAGATAAGGTTTGCAACCGTTAATAACTTCTCAACGATTATGGGATCTTCTTTAAGCTAGATAATCATTGCAAAATTTGAATAAAATACCATAAACACAAATGACTCATGGAAGTCCGCAGGCTTCGTTAGATGTCGTAACTCTATGATCAAGACCAAATCATGAAACAAAAAGACTCCCCTTCAATAGAAAATTTTCAGAAAAAATATTTCCTGCACAAATTACATGTCTAGAGGCTTGAGAGTCGAAAAAAGCTTGCATTTTGGATGCATTGATTCAAGGAAGTCCAGTGACTTCCTTAGAAGTAAAAATACTCTTTTTAAAAACAAACTATAAACTAGATAAACTCATTTTATTATAAAATTTTCTAAAAAAATGATTTTGGTAAAAAATAATACATTTAAAGGATCTACATGTTATCCAAATTGCATTTCTACGTATGTTGATTCCAAAAATAAAGATGGAAGTCATCCTTTACATTGAAAATAAGGATGAAACACCAATTGCTAAGCGTCCAAATCCTAAAAATGTGGGGAACTGAAAGACAGAGGTAACAGAAAAAGAATGAGGTCATTCCCACTTCGTACGAAGAAGTTATGAGCAAAATAGTCAAAAAAGAGATTACACAAAACCTTGGGGAACAAAGAGAGTAATATAAGTAGACAGTATTATAATAAGGGGTATTTTGAGTTTGGTTCCTATAAAATGGCACACCTTTGCCTTTGGTACCTAACTTTGTCAGAATTTGAGTTTGGTGTGGGTCCCAATCAAGCAGTTGACTTAACGGATGACTGGTGGACCGTTCACAAGCTGTGTTGGAGCACAACTTGTTGCTCGGCCCCCCGCCAACTTTTGTAAATAAATACGTTTCTTTGTGAATAATTGTTTAAACAATAATTATTTAATTTAACTAGTTCACTAACACGGACCACGGTAGGGAAATCTCTTTAGATCATTTTCCAAACACGTTGCGAGCGTTCCAGAGAAATAAGGATGACTTATCTGACTTCCATGATAACAATGGATTTACATAAAATGAAAACAAATTTAATTAATACAATAATGACTACTTTGAAAAATGAATAGGGTCATTTACATGGATTCATTTGTTCAATACAATAATGGTCAGTTTGAAGGTTTAAGGAAACAATTATTGGGGTTTACATGAGAGATAGATTTTGGATAATTTACCGGTAAACAATGAAGGGAGCTATGCTTATACTTTGGATTAAATTTTGTGTAAACCGGTGGTCATATGAGAAAATAACAGTAGCTCAGTGTACAATTTGAGATTAGCAATGAAAGAAGATGGCAATGGTATTAAGAGTGGAACCTAAAACCTCGTGAATAAAAATCAACAACTCTCATTTCTCAAACATGGAGTATGTAGAAGATAAGGCGAAGTTAGTGAATCAAATGGAGTTTAGAATTTTATTAGACATTTCACATTTTTAACTCTAAATTGGATGGTCAACACGGTCAATCAACGCCAATTCATTGACTGGGAACCAAACTCAGATATTGACAAAGTTTGGCACCAAACGCGAAAGTGTACCATTTTATAGGCACCAAACTCGAAATATCTCTTCTAATAATGAACTTCTAATCTTTTAAAAAGGTCATAGATAACCTATAATAAAACATGGAAAGAAGGAGATAAGGTTTGCAACCGTTAATAACTTCTCAACGATTATGGGATCTTCTTTAACCTAGATAATCATTGCAAAATTTGAATAAAATACCATAAACACAAATGACTCAAGGAAGTCCGCAGGCTTCGTTAGATGTCGGAACTCTATGATCAAGACCAAATCATGAAACAGAAAGACTCCCCTTTAATAGAAAATTTTCATAAAAAATATTTCCTGCACAAATTACATGTTTAGAGGCTTGAGAGTCGAAAAAAGCTTGCATTTTGGATGCATTGACTCAAGGAAGTCCAGTGACTTCTTTAGAAGTCGAAATCCTTTTTTTAAAACAAAACTATAAACTATATAAACTCATTTTTATTATAAAATTTTCTAAAAAAAGATTGTGGTAAAAAATAATACATTTAAAGGCTCTACATGTTATCCAAATTGCATTTCTACGTATGTTGATTCCAAAAATAAAGAGGGAAGTCATCCTTTACATTGAAAATAAGGATAAAACACCAATTGCTAAGCGTCCACATCCTAAACCTTTTCCTGTATACTGAGGGGAACTGAAAGATAGAGGTAACAGAAAAATAATGAGGTCATTCCCACTTCGTATGAAGAAGTTATGAGCAAAATAGTCGAAAAAGAGATTACACAAAACCTTGGGGGACAAAGAGAGTTATATAAGTAGACAATATTTATAATAAGGGGTATTTTGAGTTTGGTTCCTATAAAATGGATCACCTTTTCCTTTGGTACCTAACTTTGTTGGAATTTGAGTATGGTGTGGGTCCCAACCAAGCAGTTGACTTAACAGATGACTGGTAGACAGTTCACAAGCTGTGTTGGAGCACAACTTGTTGCTCGGCCCCCCGCCAACTTTTGTAAGTAACTACGTGTCTTTGTGAATAATTGTTTAAACAATCATTATTTAATTTAATTAGTTCACTAACACGGACCACGGTAGGCAAACCTCTCTAGATCATTTTCCAAACACGTTACGAGCGTTCCAGAGAAATAAGGCTGACTTATCTGACTGCCATGATAACTATGGATTTACATAAAATGAAAACAAATTTTATTAATACAATAATGATTAATTTAAAAATGAATAGGGTTATTTACATGGATTAATTTGTTCAATACAATAATGGTTAGTTTGAATGTTTAAGGAAACGATTATTGGGGTTTACATGAGAGATAGATTTTGGATGATTTACGGGTAAACAATGAAGGGAGCTATGATTATACTTTGGATTTAATTTTGTGTAAACAGGTGTTCATATGAGAAAATAACAGTAGCTCAGTGTATGATTTGAGATTAGCAATGAAAGAAGATGGCAATGGTATTAAGAGTGGAACCTAAAACCTCGTGAATGAAATCAACAACTCTCGTTTCTCAAACATGGAGTATGTAGAAGATAAGGCGCAGTTAGTGAATAAAACGGAGTTTAGAAATTTATTAGACATTTCACATTTTTAACTCTAAATTGGATGGTCAACACGGTGTCAATCAACGCCAATTCGTTGACTGGGCACCAAAATCGGATATTTACAAAGTTAGGCACCAAACGCGAAAGTGTACCATTTTATAGGCACCAAACTCGAAATATCCCTTCTAATAATGAACTTCTAATCTATTGAAAAGGTCATAGATTATCTATAATAAAACATGTAAAGAAAGAGATAAGGTTTGCAACCGTTAATAAATTCTCAACGATTATGAGATCTTCTTTAAGCTAGATAATCATTGCAAAATTTGAATAAAATACCATAAACGCAAATGCCTCAAGGAAGTCTGCAGGCTTCTTTAGATGTCGGAACTCTATGATCAAGACCAACTCATGAAACAGAAAGACTCCCCTTTAATAGAAAATTTTTAGAAAAAATATTTCCTGCACAAATTATATGTCTAGAGGCTTGAGAGTCGAAAAAAGCTTGCATTTTGGATGCATTGACTCAAGGAAGTCCAGTGACTTCGTTAGTAGTCGAAATTCTTTTTTTAAAACCAAACTATTAACTAGATAAACTCATTTTTATTATAAATTTTTCTAAAAAATGATTGTGGTAAAAAATAATACATTTAAAGGCTCTACATGTTATCCAAATTGCATTTCAACGTATGTTGATTCCAAAAATAAAGAGGGAAGTCATCCTTTACATTGAAAATAAGGATGAAACACCAATTGCTAAGCGTCCAAATCTTAAATTTTTTTCTGTATACTGTGGGGAACTGAAAGACAGAGGTAACAGAAAAAGAATGAGGTCATTCCCACTTCGTATGAAGAAGTTATGAGCAAAATAGTCGAAAAAGAGATTACACAAAACCTTGGGGGACAAAGAGAGTTATATAAGTAGACAATATTTATAATAAGGGGTATTTTGAGTTTAGTGCTCATAAAATGGCACATCTTTGCCTTTGGTACCTAACTTTTTCGGAATTTGAGTTTGGTGTGGGTCCCAACCAAGCAGTTGACTTAACGGATGACTGGTGGACCGTTCACAAGCTATGTTGGAGCACAACTTGTTGCTCGCCCCCCTGCCAACTTTTGTAAATAACTATGTGTCTTTGTGAATAATTGTTTAAACAATCATTATTTAATTTAATTAGTTCACTAACACGGACCACGGTAGGGAAATCTCTCTAGATCATCTTCCAAACACGTTACGAGCGTTCCAGAGAAATAATGCTGACTTATCTGACTGCCATGATAACTATGGATTTACATAAAATGGAAACAAATTTAATTAATACAATAATGATTAATTTGAAAAATGAAGAGGGTCATTTACATGGATTCATTTGTTCAATACAATAATGGTTAGTTTGAAGGTTTAAGGAAACGATTATTGGGGTTTACATGAGAGATAGATTTTGGATGATTTACGGGTAAACAATGAAGGGAGCTATGCTTATAATTTGGATTTAATTTTGTGTAAACAGGTGGTCATATGAGAAAATAACTGTAGCTCAGTGTATGATTTGAGATTAGCAATGAAAGACGATGGAAATGGTATTAAGAGTGGAACCTAAAACCTCGTGAATGAAAATCAACAACTCTCATTTCTCAAACATGGAGTATGTAGAAGATAAGGTGCAGTTAGTGAATAAAATGGAGTTTAGAAGTTTACTAGACATTTAACATTTTTTAACTCTAAATTGGATGGTCAACACCGGGCGAGCAACAATTTGTGCTCCAACATAGCTTGTGAACGGTCCACCAGTCATCCGTTAAGTCAACTGCTTGATTGGGACCCACACCAAACTCAAATTCCGACAAAGTTAGGTACCAAAGGCAAAGGTGTGCCATTTTATAGGCACCAAACTCAAAATACCCCTTATTATAAATATTGTCTACTTATGTAACTCTCTTTGTCCCCCAAGGTTTTGTGTAATCTCTTTTTCGACAATTTTTCTCATAACTTCTTCATACGAAGTGGGAATGACCTCATTCTTTTTCTTTTACCTCTGTCTTTCAGTTCCCCACAGTATACAAGAAAAATTTTAGGATTTGGACGCTTAGAAATTGGTGTTTGATCCTTATTTTCAATGTAAAGGATGACTCCCCTCTTTATTTTTGGAATCAACATACATAAAATGCAATTTGGATAACATGTAGAGCCTTTAAATGTATTATTTTTTACCACAATCATTTTTTAGAAAATATTATAATAAAAATGAGTTTATCTAGTTTATAGTTTGGTTTTAAAAAAAGGATTTCGACTTCTAACGAAGTCACTGGAATTCCTTGAGTCAATGCATCCAAAATCCAAGCTTTTTTCGAATCTCAAGCCTCTAGACATGTAATTTGTGCAGGAAATATTTTTATGAAAATTTTCTATTAAAGGGGAGTCTTTCTGTTTCATGACTTAGTCTTGATCATAGAGTTCCGACATCTAACGAAGCCTGTGGACTTCCTTGAGTCATTTGTGTTTATGGTATTTTATTCAAATTTTGCAATGATTATCTAGCTTAAAGAAGATCCCATAATCGTTGAGAAGTTATTAGCGGTTGCAAACCTTATCTCTTTCTTTGCATGTTTTATTATAGGTAATCTATGACCTTTTTAAAAGATTAGAAGTTCATTATTAGAAGGGATTTTCGAGTTTAGTGCCTATAAAATGGTACACTTTCGCCTTCGGTGCCTAACTTTGTCAATATCTGAGTTTGGTTCCCATTCAACGAATTGGCATTGATTGACCGTGTTGACCGTCCAATTTAGAGTTAAAAATGTGAAATGTCTAATAAAATTCTAAACCCCGTTTTATTCACTAACTGCGCCTTATCTTCTACATGCTCCATGTTTGAGAAATGAGAGTTGTTGATTTTCATTCACGAGGTTTTAGGTTCCACTATTTATACCATTGCCATGTTCTTTCATTGCTAATCTCAAATAATACACTGAGCTACTGTTATTTTCTCATATGACCACCTGTTTACACAAAATTAAATCCAAAGTATAAGCATAACTCCCTTCATTGTTTACCGGTAAATCATCCAATATCTATCTCTCATGTAAACCCCAATAATCGTTTCCTTAAACCTTCAGACTAACCATTATTGTATTGAACAAATGAATCCATGTAAATGACCCTATTAATTTTTCAAATTAATCATCATTGTGTTAATTAAATTTGTTTCAATTTTATGTAAATCCATAGTTATCATGGAAGTCAGATAAGTCAGCCTTATTTCTCTGGAACGCTCGTAACGTGTTTGGAAAATGGTCTAGAGAGATTTCCCTACCGTGGTCCGTGCTAGTGAACTAGTTAAATTAAATAATGATTGTTTAAACAATTATTCACAAAGACACGTATTTATTTACAAAAGTTGGCGGGGGGACGAGCAACAAGTTGTGCTCCAACACATCTTGTGAACGGTCCACCAGTCATCCGTTAAGTCAACTCCTTGATTGGGACCCACACCAAACTCAAATTCCGACAGAGTTAGGTACCAAAGGCTAAGGTGTGCCATTTTATAGGCACCAAACTCAAAATACCCCTTATTATAAATATTGTCTACTTATATAACTCTCTTTGTCCCCCAAGGTTTTGTGTAATCTCTTTTTCGACTATTTTGCTCGTAACTTCTTCATACGAAGTGGGAATGACCTCATTCTTTATCTGTTACCTCTGTCTTTCAGTTTCCCATAGTATACATGAAAATTTTTAGGATTTGGACGCTTAGAAATTTGTGTTTCATCCTTATTTTCAATGTAAAAGATGACTTCCCTCTTTATTTTTGGAATCAACATACGTAGAAATGCAATTTGGATAATATGTAAAGCCTTTCAATGTATTATTTTTTACCACAATCATTTTTTAGAAAATTTTATAATAAAAATGAGTTTATCTAGTTTATAGTTTGGTGTTCAAAAGAGGATTTCAACTTCTAACGAAGTCACTGGACTTCCTTGAGTCAATGCATCCAAAATGCAAGCTTTTTTCGACTCTCAAGCCTCTAGACATGTAATTTGTGCAGGAAATATTTTTTCTGAAAATTTTCTATTACAGGGGAGTCTTTCTATTTCATGATTTATCATAGAGTTCCGACAACTAACGAAGCCTGCGGACTTCCTTGAGTCATTTGTGTTTATGGTATTTTATTCAAATTTTGCGATGATTATCTAGCTTAAAGAAGATCCCGTAATCGTTGAGAAGTTATTAACGGTTGAAAACCTTATCTCCTTCTTTCCATGTTTTATTATAGGTAATCTATGACCTTTTTAAGAGATTAGAAGTTCATTATTAGAAGGGATATTTCCAGTTTGGTGCCTATAAAATGGTACACTTTCGCGTTTGGTGCCTAACTTTGTCAATATCTGAGTTTGGTGCCCAGTCAACGAATTGGCGTTGATTGACCGTGTTGACCATCCAACTTAGAGTTAAAAATGTGAAATGTCTAATAAAATTCTAAACTCCGTTTTATTCACTAACTGCGCCTTATCTTCTACATACTCCATGTTTGAGAAATGAGAGTTGTTGATTTTCATTCACGAGGTTTTAGGTTCCACTCTTAATACCATTGCCATCTTCTTTCATTGCTAATCTCAAATCATACACTGAGCTACTGTTATTTTCTCATATGACCACCTGTTTACACAAAATTAAATCCAAAGTATAAGCGTTGCTCCCTTCATTGTTTACCGGTAAATCATCCAAAATCTATCTCTCATGTAAACCCCAACAATCGTTTCCTTAAACCTTCAAACTAACCATTATTGTATTGGACAAACGAATCCATGTAAATGACCCTATTTATTTTTCAAATTAATCATTATTGTATTAATTAAATTTGTTTCCACTTTATGTAAATCCATAGTTATCATGGCAGTCAGATAAGTCATCCTTATTTCTCTGGAACGCTCGTAACGTGTTTGGAAAATGATCTAGAGTGATTTCCCTACCGTGGTACGTGTGAGTAAACTAGTTAAATTAAATAATTTGTTTAAACAATTATTCACAAAGACACGTATTTATTTACAAAAGTTGGCGGGGGGCCGAGCAACAAGTTGTGCTCCAACACAGCTTGTGAACGGTCCACCAGTCATCCGTTAAGTCAACTGCTTGGTTGGGACCCACACCAAACTCAAATTCCGACAAAGTTAGGTACCAAAGGAAAAGGTGTGCCATTTTATAGGCACCAAACTCGAAATACACCTTATTATAAATATTTTCTACTTATATAACTCTCTTTGTCCCCCAAGGTTTTGTGTAATCTCTTTTTCGACTATTTTTCTCATAACTTCTTCATACGAAGTGGGAATGACCTCATTCTTTATCTGTTACCACTGTCTTTCAGTTTCCCACAGTATACATGAAAATTTTTAGGATTTGGACGCTTAGCAATTAGTGTTTCATCCTTATTTTCAATGTAAAGGATGACTTCCCTCTTTATTTTTGGAATCAACATACGTAGAAATGCAATTTGGATAATATGTAGAGCCTTTAAATGTATTATTTTTTACCACAATCATTTTTTAGAAAATTTTATCATAAAAATGAGTTTATATAGTTTATAGTTTGGTTTTAAAAAAAGGATATCGACTTCTAACGAAGTCACTAGACTTCCTTAAGTCAATGCATCCAAAATGCAAGCTTTTTTCTACTCTCAAGCCTCTAGACATGTAATTTGTGCAGGAAATATTTTTTCTAAAAATTTTATATTAAAGGGGAGTCTTTATGTTTCATGATTTAGTCTTGATCATATAGTTCCGACATCTAACGAAGCCTGCGGACTTCCTTGAGTCATTTGTGTTTATGGTATTTTATTCAAATTTTGCGATGATTATCTAGCTTAAAGAAGATCCCATAATCGTTGAGAAGTTATTAACGGTTGCAAACCTTATCTCCTTCTTTCCATGTTTTATTATAGGTAATCTATGACCTTTTTAATAGATTAGAAGTTCATTATTAGAAGGGATATTTCGAGTTTGGTGCCTATAAAATGGTACATTTTCGCGTTTGGTGCCTAACTTTGTCAATATCCGAATTTGGTGCCCAGTCAATGAATTGGCGTTGATTGACACCGTGTTGACCATCCAATTTAGAGTTAAAAAATGTTAAATGTCTAATAAACTTCTAAACTCCGTTTTATTCACTAACTGCGCCTTATCTTCTACATACTCCATGTTTGAGAAATGAGAGTTGTTGATTTTCATTCACGAGGTTTTAGGTTCCACTCTTAATACCATTGCCATCTTCTTTCATTGCTAATCTCAAATCATACACTGACCTACTGTTATTTTCTCATATGACCACCTGTTTACACAAAATTAAATCCAAAGTATAAGCATAGCTCCCTTCATTGTTTACCGGTAAATCATCCAAAATCTATCTCTCATGTAAACCCCAATAATCGTTTCCTTAAACCTTCAAACTAACCATTATTGTATTGAACAAATGAATCCATGTAAATGACCCTATTCATTTTTCAAATTAATCATTATTGTATTAATTAAATTTGTTTCCATTTTATGTAAATCTATAGTTATCATGGCAGTCAGATAAGTCAGCCTTATTTCTCTGGAACGCTCGTAACGTGTTTGGAAAATGATCTAGAGAGATTTCCCTACCGTGGTCCGTAGTGAACTAGTTAAATTAAATAATGATTGTTTAAACAATAATTCACAAATACACGTATTTAATTACAAAAGTTGGCGGGGGGCCGAGCAACAAGTTGTGCTCCAACACAGCTTGTGAACGGTCCACCAGTCATCCGTTAAGTCAACTGCTTGATTGGGACCCACACCAAACTCAAATTCTGACAAAGTTAGGTACCAAAGGCAAAGGTGTGCCATTTTATAGTCACTAAACTCAAAATACCCCTTATTATAAATATTCTCTACTTATATAACTCTCTTTGTCCCCCAAGGTTTTGTGTAATCTCTTTTTCGACTATTTTGCTCATAACTTCTTCATACGAAGTGGGAATGACCTCATTCTTTTTCTGTTACCTATGTCTATCAGTTCCCCACAGTATACAGGAAATTTTTTAGTATTTGGACGCTTAGGAATTGGTGTTTCATCCTTATTTTCAATGTAAAGGATGACTTCCCTCTTTATTTTTGGAATCAACATACGTAGAAATTCTATTTGGATAACAGGTAGAGACTTTAAATGTATTATTTTTTACCACAATCATTTTTTAGAAACTTTTATAAAAAAAATGAGTTTATCTAGTTTATAGTTTGGTTTTAAAAAAAAAGGATTTCGACTTCTAACGAAGTCACTGTACTTCCTTGAGTCAATGCATCCAAAATGCAAAATTTTTTCGACTCTCAAGCCTCTAGACATGTAATTTGTTCAGGAAATATTTTTTCTGAAAATTTTCTATTAAAGGAGAGTCTTTCTGTTTCATGATTTGGTCTTGATCATAGAGTTCCGACATCTAACGAAGCCTGCGGACTTCCTTGAGTCATTTGTGTTTATGGTATTTTATTCAAATTTTGCAATGATTAACTAGATTTAAGAAGATCCCATAATCGTTGAGAAGTTATTAACGGTTGCAAACCTTATCTCCTTCTTTCCATGTTTTATTATAGGTAATCTATGACCTTTTTAAACTATTAGAAGTTCATTATTAGAAGGGATATTTCGAGTTTGGTGCCTATAAAATGGTACACTTTCGCGTTTGGTGCCTAACTTTGTCAATATATGAGTTTGGTTCCCAGGCAACGAATTGGCGTTGATTGACCGTGTTGACCATCCAATTTAGAGTTAAAAATGTGAAATGTCTAATAAAATTCTAAACTCCGTTTTATTCATATCTTCTACATACTCCATGTTTGAGAAATGAGAGTTGTTGATTTTCATTCACGAGGTTTTAGGTTCCATTCTTAATACCATTGCCATCTTCGTTCATTGCTAATCTCAAATCATACACTGAGCTACTGTTATTTTCTCATATGACCACATGTTTACACGAAATTAAATCCAAAGTATAAGCATAGCTCCCTTCATTTTTTTCCGGTAAATCATCCAAAATCTATCTCTCATGTAAACCCCAATAATCGTTTCCTTAAACATTCAAACTAACCATTATTGTATTGAACAAATGAATCCATGTAAATGACCCTATTCATTTTAAAAATTAATCATTATTGTATTAATTAAATTTGTTTCCATTTTATGTAAATCCATAGTTATCATGGCAGTCAGATAAGTCTGCCTTATTTCTTTGAAACGCCCGTAACGTGTTTGGAAAATGATCTAGAGAGATTTCCCTACTGTGGTCCGTGTTAGTGAACTAGTTAAATTAAATAATTATTGTTTAAATAATTATTCACAAAGACACGTATTTATTTACAAAAGTTGGCGGGGGGCCGAGCAACAAGTTGTGCTCCAACACAACTTGTGAACGGTCCACCAGTCATCCGCTAAATCAACTGCTTCATTGGGATCCTCAGCAAACTCAAATTCAGACAAAGTTAGGTACCAAAGGCAAAGGTGTGCCAATTTATAGGCACCAAACTCAAAATAACTTGGTGCCTATAAAACGGTACACCTTTGCCTTTGGTACCTAACTTTGTCAGAATTTGAGTTTGCTGAGGATCCCAATCAAGCAGTTGATTTATCGGATGACTGGTTGACCGTTCACAAGCTGTGTTGGAGCACAAATTGTTGCTCGCCCCCCTGACAACTTTTGTAAATATATACGTGACTTTGTCAATAATTATCTAAACAATAATTATTTAATTTAACTATTTCACTAATACGGATCACATTAGGGAAATCTTTCTAGAGCATTTTACAAACACGTTACGAGCGTTCCAGAGAAATAAGGCTGACATAGTCTGATTTCCATGGTAACTATGGATTTACAGAAAATGGATAAAAAATTAATTAATACAATAATGATTAATATTAAAAATGAATAGAGTAATTTACATGGATTCATTTGTTAAATACAATAATGGTTAGTTTGAAGGTTTAAGGAAACGATTATTTTGGTTTACATGAGAGATAGATTTTGGATGATTTACGGGTAAAAAATGAAGGGAGCTACGCTTATACTTTGGATTTAATTTTGTGTAAACTAATGGTCATATGAGAAAATAACAGTAGCTTAGTGTATGATTTGAGATTATCAATGAAAGTAGATGGCGATGGTATTAGGAGTGGAACCTAAAACCTCGTGAATGAAAATCAACAACTCTCATTTCTCGAACATGGAGTATGTAGAAGATAAGCAGTTAGTGAATAAAACGAAGTTTAGAATTTTGTTACTCATTTCACAATTTTAACTCTAAATAGGATGGTCACCACGCTCAGATTTTGACAAAGTTAGGCACCAAACGCAAAAGTGCACTATTTTATAGGCACCAAACTCAAAATATCCCTACAAATAATGAACTTCTAATCTCTTAAAAAGGTCATAGATTACCTATAATAAAACATGTAAATAAGGAGATAAGGTTTGCACCCGTGAATAACCTCCTAATGATTCTAGGATCTTCTTTAAGCTAGATAATCATTGCAAAATTTGAATAAAATATCATAAACACAAATGACTCAAGGAAGTCCGTCGGTTTCGTTAGATGTCGGAACTCTATGATCAAGACCAAATCATGAACAAGAAAGACTCCCCTTGAATAAAAAATGTTTAGAAAAAATATTTCCGTCACAAATTACATGTCTAGAGGCTTGAGAGTCGAAAAAATCTTGCATTCTGGATGCATTGACTCAAGGAAGTCTAGTCACTTCGTTAGAATTCGAAATCCTTTTTTTTGAAAACAAAATATAAACTATATAAACTCAGTTTTATTATAAAAATTTCTAAAAAATAAATGCGGTAAAAAATAATACATTTAAAGGCTCTACGTGTTATGCAAATTGCATTTCTACGTATGTTGATTCCAAAATTAAATAGGGAAGTCATCCTTTACATTGAAAATGAGGATGAAACACCAATTGTTAACCGTCCAAATCCTAAAAAATTTCCTGTATACTGTGGGGAACTGAAAGACAAAGGTAACAGAAAACGAATGAGGTCATTCCCACTTCGTATGAAGAAGTTATGAGCAAAATAGTCGAAAAAGAGATTACACAAAACCTTCGGGACAAAGAGAGTTATATAAGTAGGAAATATTTTTAATAAGGGATATTTTGAGTCTGGTGCCTATAAAATGGCGCACCTTTGCCTTTGGTACCTAACTTTGTCAGAACTTGAGTTTGGTGAGGATCCCAATCAAGTAGTTGACTTAACGGATGACTGGTTGATCGTTCACAAGATGTGTTGAAGCACAACTTGTTGTTAGACCCCTCGCCAACTTTTGTAAATAAATACGTGTCTTTGTCAATAATTGTTTAAAGAATAATTATTTAATGTAACTAGTTCACTAACACGGACCACGTAGGGAAATCTCTCTAGATCATTTTTCAAACACGTTACGAGCGTTCCAGAGAAATAAGGCTAACATAATCTAACTGCCATGATAACTATTGATTTACAAAAAATGGTAACAAATTTAATTAATATAATAATGATTATTTTGAAAAAATAAATATAGGCATTTACATGGATTCATTTGTTCAATACAATAATGGTTAGTTTTAAGGTTTAAGGAAACGATTATTGAGGTTTACATGGGAGATATATTTTGGATAATTTACGGGTAAACAATGAAGGGAGCTATGCTTATACTTTAAATTTAATTTTGTGTAAACAGGTGGTCATACGAGAAAATAACAGTAGCTCTGTGTATGATTTGAGATTAGCAATTAAAGAAGATGGCGATGGTATTAAAAACTGGAACTTAAACCCTCGTGAATAAAAATCAACAACTCTCATTTCTAAAACATGGAGTATGTAGAAGATAAGGTGCAGTTAGTGAATAAAACGGAGTTTTGAATTTTATTAATCATTTCACATTTTTAACTATGAATTGGATGGTCAACACGGTCAATCAACGCCAATTCATTGACTGGGCACCAAACTCAGATTTGGAAAAAGTTAAGCACCAAACGCGAAAGTGTGCCATTTTATAGGCACCAAACTCAAAATTTCCCTTCTAATAATGAACTTGTAATCTCTTAAAAAGGTCATAAATTACCTATAATAAAACATGGAAAGAAGGAGATAAGGTTTGCAACCGTTAATAACTTTTCAACGATTCTAGGATTTTCATTAAGCTAGATAATCATTGAAAAATTTGAATAAAATACCATAAACACAAATGACTCAAGGAAGTCCGCAGGCTTCGTTAGATGTCGGAACTCTATGATCAAGACAAAATCATGAAACAGAAAGACTCCTGTTTAATACAAAATGTTCACAAAAAATATTTCCGTCACAAATTACATGTCTAGAGGCTTGAGAGTCGAACAAAACTTGCATTTTGGATGCATTGACTCAAGGAAATCGAGTGACTTCGTTAGAAGTCGAAATCCTTTTTTTTAAAACCAAAATATAAACTATATAAACTCAGTTTTATTATAAAATTTTCTTAAAAATGATTGCAGTAAAAAAACAATACATTTAAAGGCTCTACATGTTATCCAAATTGCATTTCTACGTATGTTGATTCCAAAAATAAAGAGGGAAGTCGTCCTTTACATTGAAAATAAGGATGAAACACTAATTCTTCATCGTCCAAATCCTAAAAACTTTCCTTATACTGTGGAAACTGAAAGACAGAGTTAACAGAAAACGAATCAAGCAGTTGACTTAACAGATGACTGGTTGACCGTTCACAAGCTGTGTTGGAGCACAACTTGTTGCTCGACCCCCCGCCAACTTTTGTAAATAAATACGTGTCTTGGGCAATAATTGTTTGAACAATAATTATTTAATTTAACTAGCTCACCAAAACGGACCTCGGTAGGGAAATCTCTCTAGATCATTTTCTAAACACGTTACGAGCGTTCCAGAGAAATAAGGATGACTTATCTGACTACCATGATAACTATGGATTTACATAAAATGGAAACAAATCTAATTAATACAATAATGATTAATTTGAAAAATGAATATTGTCACTTACATGTATTCATTTGTTCAATACAATAATGGTTAGTTTGAATGTTTAAGGAAACGATTATTGGGGTTTACATGAGAGATAGATTTTGGATGATTTACGGGTAAATAATGAAGGGAGCTATTCATATACTTTGGATTTAATTTTGTGTAAACAGGTGGTCATATGAGAAAATAACAGTAGCTCAGTGTATGATTTGAGATTAGAAATGAAAGAAGATGGAAATGGTATTAAGAGTGGAACCTAAAACCTCGTGAATGAAAATCAACAACTCTTATTTCTAAAACATGGAGTATGTAGAAGATAAAGCGCAGTTAGTGAATAAAACGAACTTAGAATTTTATTAGACATTTCACATTTTTAACTCTAAATTGGATGGTCAACACGGTCAATCAACGCCAATTCGTTGACTGGGCACCAAACTCAGATATTTACAAAGTTAGGCACCAAACGCGAAAGTGTACCATTTTATAGGCACCAAACTCGAAATATCCCTTCTAATAATGAACTTCTAATATCTTAAAAAGGTCATAGATTACCTATAATAAAACATGGAAAGAAGGAGATAAGGTTTGCAACCGTTAATAACTTCTCAACGATTCTGGGATCTTCTTTAAGCTACATAATCATGGTAAAATTTGAATAAAATACCATAAACACAAATGACTCAAGGAAGTCTGCAGGCTTCGTTAGATGCCGGAACTCTATGATCAAGACCAAATCATGAAACAGAAAAACTCCCCTTTAAAAGAAAATTTTCAGAAAAATATTTCCTGCACAAATTACATGTCTTATTTCCTGCACAGATTACATGTCTAGAGCCTTGATAGTCGAAAAAAGCTTGCATTTTGGATGCGTTGACTCAAGGAAGTCCAGTGACTTCGTTAGAAGTTGAAATCCTTTTTTTAAAACCAAACTATAAACTAGATAAACTCATTTTTATTATAATATTTTCTAAAAAATTATTGTGGTAAAAAATAATACATTTAAAGGCTCTACATGTTATCCAAATTGCATTTGTACGTATGTTGATTCCAAAAATAAAGAGGGAAGTCATCTTTTACATTGAAAATAAGGATGAAACACCAATTTTTAAGCGTCCAAAACCTAAATGTTTTTCCTGTATACTGTGGGGAACTGAAAGACAGAGGTAACAGAAAAAGAATGAGGTCATTCCCACTTCGTATGAAGAAGTTATGAGCAAAATAGTCGAAAAAGAGATTACACAAAACCTTGGGACAAAGAGCGTTATATAAGTAGACAATATTTATAATAAGGGGTATTTTGAGTTTGGTGTCTATAAAATGGCACACCTTTGCCTTTGGTACCTAACTTTGTCGGAATTTGAGTTTGGTGTGGGTCCCAACCAAGCAGTTGGCCTAAGGGCTGACTGGTGGACCGTTCACAAGTTGTGTTGGAGCACAACTTGTTGCTCGGCCCCCCGCCAACTTTTGTAAATAAATACGTGTATTTGTGAGTAATTTTTTAAACAATCATTATTTAATTTAACTAGTTCACTAACACGGACCACAGTAGGGAAATCTCTCTAGATCATTTTCCAAACACGTTACGAGCGTTCCAGAAAAATAAGGCTGACTTATCTGACTGCCATGATAACTATGGATTTACATAAAATGGAAACAAATCTAATTAATACAATAATGATTAATTTGAAAAATGAATAGGGTCACTTACATGGATTCATTTGTTCAATACAATAATGGTTAGTTTGAAGGTTTAAGGAAACGTTTATTGGGGTTTACATGAGAGATAGATTTTGGATGATTTACCGGTAAACAATGAAGGGAGTTATGCTTATACTTTGGATTTAATTTTGTGTAAACAGGTGGTCATATGAGAAAATAACAGTAGCTCAGTGTATGATTTGAGATTAGCAATGAAAGAAGATGGGAATGGTATTAAGAGTGGAACCTAAAACCTCGTGAATGAAAATCAACATCTCTCATTTCTAAAACATGGAGTATGTAGAAGATAAGGCGCAGTTAGTGAATAAAACGGAGTTTAGAATTTTATTAGACATTTCATATTTTTAACTCTAAATTGGATGGTCAACACGGTCAATCAACGCCAATTCGTTGACTGGGCACCAAACTCAGATATTTACAAAGTTAGGCACCAAATGCGAAAGTGTACTATTTTATAGGCACCAAACTCGAAATATCCCTTCTAATAATGAACTTCTAATATCTTAAAAAGATCATAGATTACCTATAATAAAACATGGAAAGAAGGAGATAAGGTTTCCAACCGTTAATAACTTCTCAATGATTATGGGATCTTCTTTATGCTAGATAATCATGGCAAAATTTGAATAAAATACCATAAACACAAATGACTCAAGGAAATCCGCAGGCTTCGTTAGATGTCAGAACTCTATGATCAAGACCAAAACATGAAACAGAAAGACTCCCCTATAATAGAAAATTTTCAGAAAAAATATTTCCTGCACAAATTACATGTCTAGAGGCTTGAGAGTCGAAAAAAGCTTGCATTTTGGATGCATTGACTCAAGGAAGTCCAGTGACTTCGTTAGAAGTCGAAATCCTTTTTTTAAAACCAAACTATAAACTAGATAAACTCATTTTTATTATAAAATTTTCTAACAAATGATTGTGGTAAAAAATTAATACATTTAAAGGCTCTACATGTTATCCAAATTGCATTTCTACGTATGTTGATTCCAAAAATAAAGAGGGAAGTCATCCTTTACATTGAAAATAAGGATGAAACACCAATTGCTAAGCGTCCAAATCCTAAAAATTTTCTTGTATACTTTGGGGAACTGAAAGACATAGGTAACAGAAAAAGAATGAGGTCATTCCCACTTCGTATGAAGAAGTTATGAGCAAAATAGTCGAAAAATAGATTACACAAAACCTTGGGGGACAAAGAGAGTTATATAAGTAGACAATATTTATAATAAGGGGTATTTTGAGTTTGGTGCCTATAAAATGGCACACCTTTTCCCTTGGTACCTAACTTTGTCGGAATTTGAGTTTGGTGTGGGTCCCAACCAAGCAGTTGACTTAACGGATGACTGGTGGACCGTTCACAAGCTGTGTCGGAGCACAACTTGTTGCTCGGCTCCCCGCCAACTTTTGTAAATAAATACGTGTCTTTGTGAATAATTGTTTAAACAATCATTATTTAATTTAACTAGTTAAGTAACACGGACCACGTTAGGGAAATCTCTCTAGATCATTTTCCAAACACGTTACGAGCGTTCCAGAGAAATAAGGCTGACTTATCTGCTTCCATGATAACCATGGATTTACATAAAATGGAAACAAATTTAATTAATACAATAATGATTAATTTGAAAAATTAATAGGGTCATTTACATGGATTCATTTGTTCAATACAATAATGGTTAGTTTGAAGGTTTAAGGAAACGATTATTGGGGTTTACATGAGAGATAGATTTTGGATGATTTACCGGTAAACAATAAAGGGAGCTATGCACATACTTTGGATTTAATTTTGAGTAAACAGGTAGTCAAATGATAAAATAACAGTAGCTCAGTGTATGATTTGATATTAGCAATGAAAGAAGATGGCAATGGTATTAAGAGTGGAACCTAAAACCTCGTGAATGAAAATCAACAACTTTCATTTCTCAACAAATCATTTTCCAAACACGTTACGAGCGTTCCAGAGAAATAAGGCTGACTTATCTGACTGCCATGATAACTATGGATTTATATAAAGTGAAAACAAATTTAATTAATACAATAATGATTAATTTGAAAAATTAATAGGGTCATTTACATGGATTCATTTGTTCAATACAATAATGGTTAGTTTGAAGGTTTAAGTAAACGATTATTGGGGTTTACATGAGAAATAGATTTTGGATGATTTACCGGTAAACAATGAAGGGAGCTATGCTTATACTTTGGATTTAATTTTGTGTATACAGGTGGTCATATGAGAAAATAACATTAGCTCAGTGTATGATTTGATATTAGCAATGAAAGAAGATGGCAATGGTATTAAGAGTGGAACCTAAAACCTCGTGAATGAACATCAACAACTCTCATTTCTCAAACATTGAGTATGTAGAAGATAGGGCGCAGTTAATGAATAAAACGGAGGTTTGAATTTTTTACACATTTCACATTTTTAACTCTAAATTGGATGGTCAACACGGTCAATCAACGCTAATTCGTTGACTGGGCACCAAACTCAGATATTGACAAAGTTAGGCACCAAACGCGAAAGTGTACCATTTTATAGGCACCAAACTCAAAATATCCCTTCTAATAATGAACTTCTAATCTTTTAAAAAGGTCATAGATTACCTATAGTAAAACTTGGAAAGAAGGAGATAAGGTTTGCAACCGTGAATAACTTCTCAACGATTATGGGATCTTCTTTAATCTAGATAATCATTGCAAAATTTGAATAAAATACTATAAACACAAATGACTCAAGGAAGTCCGCAGGTTTCGTTAGATGTCGGAACTCTATGATCAAGACTAAATCATGAAACAAAGAGACTCCCCTTTAATAGAAAATATTCAGAAAAAATATTCCCTGCACAAATTACATGTCTAGAGGCTTGAGAGTCGAAAAAAGCTTGCATTTTGGATGCATTGACTGAAGGAATTCTAGTGACTTCGTTAGAAGTCGAAATCCTTTTTTTAAAACCAAACTATAAACTAGATAAACTCATTTTTATTATAATATTTTCTAAAAAATGATTGTGGTAAATAATAATTCATTTAAAGGCTTTGCATGTTATCTAAATTGCATTTCTACGTATGTTGATTCCAAAAATAAAGTGGGAAGTCATCCTTTACATTGAAAATAAGGATGAAACACCAATTGTTAAGCGTCCAAAACCTAAATTGTTTTCCTATATACTGTGGGGAACTGAATGACAGAGGTAACAGAAAAAGAATGAGGTCATTCCCACTTCGTATGAAGAAGTTATGAGCAAAATGGTCGAAAAAGAGATTACACAAACCCTTGGTGGACAAAGAGAGTTATATAAGTAGACAATATTTATAGTAAGGGGTATTTTGAGTTTGG
This sequence comes from Papaver somniferum, assembly GCF_003573695.1. NCBI lineage: Eukaryota > Viridiplantae > Streptophyta > Magnoliopsida > Ranunculales > Papaveraceae > Papaver > Papaver somniferum. Next base: position 869,558 of record NW_020652859.1, on the reverse strand, counting down.
TTCCTATAAAATGGCACACCTTTGCCTTTGGTACCTAACTTTTTCGGAATTTGAGTTTGGTGTGGGTCCCAATCAAGCAGTTGACTTAACGGATGACTAGTGGACCGTTCACAAGCTGTGTTGGAGCACAACTTGTTGCTCGCCCGCCCGCCAAGTTTTGTAAATAAATACGTGTCTTTGTGAATAATTGTTTAAACAATCATTATTTAATTTAACTAGTTCACTAACACGGACCACGGTAGGAAAATCTCTCTAGATCATTTTCCAAACACGTTACGAGCGTTCCAGAGAAATAAGGCTTACTTATCTGACTGCCAAGATAACTGTGGATTTACATAAAATGGAAACAAATTTAATTAATACAATAATGATTAATTTGAAAAATGAAAAGGGTCATTTACATGGATTCATTTGTTCAATACAATAATGGTTAGTTTGAAGGTTTAAGAAAACGATTATTGGGGTTTACATGAGAAATAGATTTTGGATGATTTACCGGTAAACAATGAAGGGAGCTATGCTTATACTTTGGATTTAATTTTGTGTAAACAGGTGGTCATATGAGAAAATAACATTAGCTCAGTGTATGATTTGATATTAGCAATGAAAGAAGATGGCAATGGTATTAAGAGTGGAACTTAAAACCTTGTGAATGAACATCAACAACTCTCATTTCTCAAACATTGAGTATGTAGAAGATAGGGCGCAGTTAGTGAATAAAACGGAGGTTAGAATTTTATTGCACATTTGACATTTTTAACTCTAAATTGGATGGTCAACACGGTCAATCAACGCCAATTCGTTGACTGGGCACCAAACTCAGATACTGACAAAGTTAGGCACCAAACGCGAAAGTGTACTATTTTATAGGCACCAAACTCAAAATATCCCTTCTAATAATGAACTTCTAATCTTTTAAAAAGGTCATAGATCACCTATAATAAAATATGGAAATAAGGAGATAAAGTTTGCAACCGTTAATAACTTCTCAACGATTATGGGATCTTCTTTAAGCTAGATAATCCTTGCAAAATTTGAATAAAATACCATAAACACAAATGAATCAAGGAAGTCCGCAGGCTTCGTTAGATGTCGGATCTCTATGATCAAGACCAAATCATGAAACAGAAAGACTCCACTTTAATAGAAAATTTCAGAAAAAATATTCCCTGCACAAATTACATGTCTACAGGCTTGAGAATCGAAAAAATCTTGCATTTTGGATGCATTGACTCAAGGAAGTCCAGTGATTTCGTAAGAAGTCGAAATCCTTTTTTTAAAACCAAACTATAAACTAGATAAACTCATTTTTATTATAAAATTTTCTAAAAAATGATTATGGTAAATAATAATACATTTAAAGGCTCTACATGTTATCCAAATTGCATTTCTACGTATGTTGATTCCAAAAATAAAGAGGGAAGTCATCCTTTACATTGAAAATAAGGATGAAACACCAATTGTTAAGCGTCCAAAACCTAAATTGTTTTCCTATATACTGTGGGGAACTGAAAGACATAGGTAACAGAAAAAGAATGAGCTCATTCCCACTTCGTATGAAGAAGTTATGAGCAAAATAGTCGAAAAAGAGATTACACAAACCCTTGGGGGACAAAGAGAGTTATATAAGTAGACAATATTTATAATAAGGGGTATTTTGAGTTTGGTGCCTATAAAATGGCACACCTTTGCCTTTGGTACCTAACTTTGTCAGAATTTGAGTTTGGTGTGGGTCCCAATCAAGCAGTTGACTTAACGGATGACTGGTGGACAGATCACAAGCTGTGTTGGAGCACAACTTGTTGCTCGTCCCCCCGCCAACTTTTGTAAATAAATACGTGTATTTCTGAATAATTGTTTAAACAATCATTATTTAATTTAACTAGTTCACTAACACGGACCACGGTAGGGAAATCTCTCTAGATCATTTTCCAAACACGTTACGAGCGTTCCGAAGAAATATGGCTGACTTACGTGACTTCCATGATAACTATGGATTTACATAAAATGGAAACAAATTTAATTAATACAATAATGATTAATTTAAAAAATGAATAGGGTCATTTACATGCATTCATTTGTTCAATACAATAATGGTTAGTTTGAAGGTTTAAGGAAACGATTATTGGGGTTTACATGAGAGATTGATTTTGGATGATTTACCGATAAACAATAAAGGGAGCTATGCTTACACTTTGGATTTAATTTTGTGTAAACAGGTGGTCATATGAGAAAATAACAGTAGCTCAGTGTATGATTTGAGATTAGCAATGAAAGAAGATGGCAATGGTATTAAGAGTGGAACCTAAAACCTCGTGAATGAAAATCAACAACTCTCATTTCTCAAACATGGAGTATGTAGAAGATAGGGCGCAGTTAGTGAATAAAACGGAGGTTAGAATTTTATTAGACATTTCACATTTTTAACTCTAAATTGGATGGTCAACACGGTCAATTAACGCCAATTCGTTGACTGGGCACCAAACTCAGATATTGACAAAGTTAGGCACCAAACGCGAAAGTGTACCATTTTATAGGCACCAAACTCAAAATATCCCTTCTAATAATGAACTTCTAATCTTTTAAAAAAGGTCATAGATTACCTATAATAAAACATGGAAATAAGGAGATAAAGTTTTCAACCATTAATAACTTCTCAACGATTATGGGATCTTCTTTAAGATAGATAATCATTGCTAAATTTGAATAAAATACCATAAACACAAATGACTCAAGGAAGTCCTCAGGCTTCGTTAGATGTCGGAACTCTATGATCAAGACCAAATCATGAAACATAAAGACTCCCATTTAATAGAAAATTTTCAGAAAAAATATTCCCTGCACAAATTATATGTCTAGAGGCTTGAGAATCGAAAAAACCTTGCATTTTGGATGCATTGACTCAAGGAAGTCCAGTGATTTCGTTAGAAGTCGAAATCCTTTTTTTAAAACCAAACTATAAACTAGATAAACTCATTTTTATTATAAAATTTTCTAAGAAATGATTATGGTAAATAATAATACATTTAAAGGTTCTACATGTTATCCAAATTGCATTTCTACGTATGTTGATTCCAAAAATAAAGAGGGAAGCCATCCTTTACATTGACAATAAGGATGAAACACCAATTGTTAAGCGTCCAAAACCTAAATTGTTTTCCTATATACTGTGGGGAACTGAAAGACATAGGTAACAGAAAAAGAATGAGCTCATTCCCACTTCGTATGAAGAAGTTATGAGCAAAATAGTCGAAAAAGAGATTACACAAACCCTTGGGGACAAAGAGAGTTATATAAGTAGACAATATTTATAATAAGGGGTATTTTGAGTTTGGTGCCTATAAAATGGCACACCTTTGCCTTTGGTACCTAACTTTGTCAGAATTTGAGTTTGGTGTGGGTCCCAATCAAGCAGTTGACTTAACGGATGACTTGTGGACCGATCACAAGCTGTGTTGGAGCAAAACTTGTTGCTCGTCCCCCCGCCAACTTTTGTAAATAAATACGTGTATTTCTGAATAATTGTTTAAACAATCATTATTTAATTTAACTAGTTCACTAACACGGACCACGGTAGGGAAATCTCTTTAGATCATTTTCCAAACACGTTACGAGCGTTCCGGAGAAATAAGGCTGACTTACGTGACTGCCATGATAACTATGGATTTACATAAAATGGAAAAAAATTTAATTAATACAATAATGATTAATTTGAAAAACGAATAGGGTCATTTACATGGATTCATTTGTTCAATACAATAATGGTTAGTTTGAAGGTTTAAGGAAACGATTATTGGGGTTTACATGAGAGATTGATTTTGGATGATTTACCGGTAAACAATAAAGAGACCTATGCTTATACTTTGGATTTAATTTTGTTTAAACAGGTGGTCATATGAGAAAATAACAGTAGCTCAGTGTATGATTTTAGATTAGCAATGAAAGAAGATGGCAATGGTATTAAGAGTGGAACCTAAAACCTCGTGAATGAAAATCAACAACTCTCATTTCTCAAACATGGAGTATGTAGAAGATAGGGTGCAGTTAATGAATAAAACGGAGTTTAGAATTTTATTAGACATTTCACATTTTTAACTTTAAACTGGATGGTCAACACGGTGTCAATCAACGCCAATTCGTTGACTGGGCACCAAACTCAGCTATTGACAAAGTTAGGCACCAAACGCGAAAGTGTACCATTTTATAGGCACCAAACTCGAAATATCCCTTCTAATAATGAACTTCTAATTTCTTAAAAAGGTCATAGATTACCTATAATAAAACATGGAAAGAAGGAGATAAGGTTTGAAACCGTTAATAACTTCGCAACGATTCTGGGATCTTCTTTAAGCTAGACAATCATTGCAAAATTTGAATAAAATACCATAAACACAAATGACTCAAGGAAGTCCGCAGGCTTCGTTATATGTCGTAACTCTATGATCAAGACCAAATCATGAAACAGAAAGACTCCCCTTTAATAGAAAATTTTTAGTAAAAATATTTCCTGCAAAAATTACATGTCTAGAGGCTTGAGAGTTAAAAAAATATTGCATTTTGGATGCATTGACTCAAGGAAGTCTAGTGACTTCGTTAGAAGTCGAAATCCTTTTTTTAAAACCAAACTATCAACTAGATAAACTCATTTATATTATAAAATTTTCTAAAAAATGATTGTGGTAAAAAATAATACATTTAAAGGCTCTACATGTTATCCAAATTGCATTTCTACGTATGTTGATTCCAAAAATAAAGAGGGAAGCCATCCTTTACATTGACAATAAGGATGAAACACCAATTGCTAAGCGTCCAAAATACTAATTTTTTTTCCTATATACTGTGGGGAACTAAAAGACAGAGGTAACAGAAAAAGAATGAGGTCATTTCGTATGAAGAATTTATGGGCAAAATAGTCGAAAAAGAGATTACACAAAACCTTGGGGGACAAAGAGATTTAAATAAGTTGACAATATTTATAATAAGGGGTATTTTGAGTTTGGTGCCTATAAAATGGAATACCTTTGCCTTTGGTACCTAACTTTGTTGGAATTTGAGTTTGGTGTGGGTCCCAATCAAGCAGTTGACTTAACGGATGATTGGTGGACCGTTCACAAGCTGTGTTGGAGCACAACTTGTTGCTCGGCCCCCGCCAACTTTTGTAAATAAATACGTGTCCTTGTGAATAATTGTTTAAACAATCATTATTTAATTTAACTAGTTCACTAACACGGACCACGGTAGGGAAATCTCTCTAAATCATTTTCCAAATACGTGTTTGGAAAATAATTCTTTAAACAATCTTTAAATAAATACGTGTTTGGAAAATGCTCTAGAGAGATTTCCCTACCGTGGTCCGTGTTAGTGAACTAGTTAAATTAAATAATTATTGTTTAAATAATTATTCACAAAAACACGTATTTATTTACAAACGTTGGCGGGGGTCCGAGCAACAAGTTGTGCTCCAACACAGCTTGTGAACGGTCAACCGGTCATCCGTTAAGTCAACTGCTTGATTGGGACCCACACCAAACTCAACTTCCGACAAAGTTAGGTACAAAAGGAAAGGGTGTGCCATTTTATAGGAACCAAACTCAAAATATCCCTTATTATAAATATTGTATACTTTTATAACTCTCTTTGTCTCCCAAGGTTTTGTGTAATCTCTTTTTCGACTATTTTGCTCATAACTTCTTCATACGAAGTGGGAATGACCTCATTATTTTTCTGTTACCTATGTCTTTCAGTTCCCCACAGTATACAGGAAAAAATTTAGGATTTGGACGCTTAGCAATTGGTGTTTCATCCTTGTTTTCCATGTAAAGGATGACTTCCCTCTTTATTTTTGGAATCAACATACGTAGAAATGCAATTTGGATAACATGTAGAGCCTTTGAATGTATTATTTTTTACCACAATTATTTTTTAGAAAATTTTATAATAAAAATGAGTTTATCTAGTTTATAGTTTGGTTTTAAAAAAAGGATTTCGACTTCTAACGAAGTCACTAGACTTCCTTGAGTCAATGCATCCAAAATGCAAGCTTTTTTCGACTCTCAAGCCTCTAGACAACTAATTTGTGCAGGAAATATTTTTTATGAAAATTTTCTATTAAAGGGGAGTCTTTCTGTTTCATGATTTGGTCTTGATCATAGAGTTCTGAAATCTAACGAAGCCTGCGGACTTCCTTGAGTCATTTGTGTTTATGGTATTTTATTCAAATTTTTCAATGATAATCTAGCTTAAAGAAGATCCTAGAATCGTTGAGAAGTTATTAACAGTTGCAAACCTTATCTCCTTATTTCCATGTTTTATTATAGGTAATCTATGACCTTTTTAAGAGATTAGAAGTCATTATTAGAAGGGATATTTCGAGTTTGGAGCCTATAAAATGGTACACTTTCGCGTTTGGTGCCTAACTTTGTCAATATCTGAGTTTGGTGCCCAGTAAACGAATTGGCGTTGATTGACCGTGTTGACCATCCAATTTAGAGTTAAAAATGTAAAATGTCTAATAAAATTATAAACTCCGTTTTATTCACTAACTGTGCCTTATCTTCTACATACTCCATGTTTGAGAAACGAGAGTTGTTGATTTTCATTCACGAGGTTTTAGGTTCCACTCTTAATACCATTGCCATCTTCTTTCATTGCTAATCTCAAATCATACACTGAGCTAATGTTATTTTCTCATATGACCACCTGTTTACACAAAATTAAATCCAAAGTATAAGCATAGCTCCCTTCATTGTTTACCCGTAAATCATCCAAAATCCATCTCTCATGTAAACCCCAATAATCGTTTCCTTAATCCTTCAATTAACCATTATTGTAATGAACAAATGGATCCATGTAAATGACCCTATTCATTTTTCAAATTAATCATTTTTGTATTAATTAAATTTTTTTCCATTTTATGTAAATCCATATTTATCATTGCAGTCAGATTATGTCAGCCTTATTTGTCTGGAACGCCCGTAACGTGTTTGGACAATGCTCTAGAGATATTTCCCGACCGTGGTCCGTGTTAATGAACTAGTTAAATTAAATAATTATTGTTTAAACAATTATTCATAAAATTACGTATTTATTTACAAAAGTTGGCGGGGGTCCGAGCAACAAGTTGTGCTCCAACACAGCTTGTGAACGGTCAACCGGTCATCCGTTAAGTCAACTGCTTGATTGGGACCCACACCAAACTCAACTTCCGACAAAGTTAGGTACAAAAGGAAAGGGTGTGCCATTTTATAGGAACCAAAATCAAAATATCCCTTATTATAAATATTATATACTTTTATAACTCTCTTTGTCTCCCAAGGTTTTGTGTAATCTCTTTTTCGACTATTTTGCTCATAACTTCTTCATACGAAGTGGTAATGACCTCATTCTTTTTCTGTTACCTATGTCTTTCAGTTCCCCACAGTATACAGGAAAACTTTTAGTATTTGGACGCTTAGGAATTGGTGTTTCATCCTTGTTTTCAATGTAAAGGATGACTTCCGTCTTTATTTTTGGAATCAACATACGTAGAAATGCAATTTGGATAACATGTAGAGCCTTTGAATGTATTATTTTTTACCACAATTATTTTTTAGAAAATTTTATAATAAAAATGAGTTTATCTAGTTTATAGTTTGGTTTTAAAAAAAGGATTTCGACTTCTAACGAAGTCACTAGACTTCCTTGAGTCAATGCATCCAAAATGCAAGCTTTTTTCGACTCTCAAGCCTTTAGACAAGTAATATGTGCAGGAAATATTTTTTATGAACATTTTCTATTAAAGGGGAGTCTTTCTGTTTCATGATTTGGTCTTGATCATAGAGTTCTGAAATCTAACGAAGCCTGCGGACTTCCTTGAGTCATTTGTGTTTATGGTATTTTATTCAAATTTTTCAATGATTATCTAGCTTAAAGAAGATCCTAGAATCGTTGAGAAGTTATTAACGGTTGCAAACCTTATCTCCTTATTTCCATGTTTTATTATAGGTAATCTATGACCTTTTTAAGAGATTAGAAGTTCATTATTATAAGGGATATTTCGAGTTTGGTGCCTATAAAATGGTACACTTTCGTGTTTGGTGCCTAACTTTGTCAATATCTGAGTTATGTGCCCAGTCAACGAATTGGCGTTGATTGACCTTGTTGACCATCCAATTTAAAGTTAAAAATGTGAAATGTCTAATAAAATTCTAAACTCCGTTTTATTCACTAAGTGCGCCTTATATTCTACATACACCCTGTTTGAGAAACGAGAGTTGTTGATTTTCATTCACGAGGTTTTAGGTTCCACTCTTAATACCATTGCCATCTTCTTTCATTGCTAATCTCAAATCATACACTGAGCTACTGTTATTTTCTCATATGACCACCTGTTTACACAAAATTAAATCCAAAGAATAAGCATAACTCCCTTCACTGTTTACCCGTAAATCATCTAAAATCCATCTCTCATGTAAACCCCAATAATCGTTTCATTAATCCTTCAATTAACCATTATTGTATTGAACATATGAATCCATGTAAATGATCCTATTCATTTTTCAAATTAATCATTTTCGTATTAATTAAATTTTTTTCCATTTTATGTAAATCCATATTTATCATTGCCGTCAGATTATGTCAGCCTTATTTGTCTGGAACGCCCGTAACGTGTTTGGACAATGCTCTAGAGATATTTCCCGACCGTGGTCCGTGTTAGTGAACTAGTTAAATTAAATAATTATTGTTTAAACAATTATTCACAAAAACACGTATTTATTTACAAACGTTGGCGGGGGTCCGAGCAACAAGTTGTGCTCCAACACAGCTTGTGAACGGTCAACCGGTCATCCGTTAAGTCAACTGCTTGATTGGGACCCACACCAAAGTCAACTTCCGACAAAGTTAGGTACAAAAGGAAAGGGTGTGCCATTTTATAGGAACCAAAATCAAAATATCCCTTATTATAAATATTGTATACTTTTATAACTCTCTTTGTCTCCCAAGGTTTTGTGTAATCTCTTTTTCGACTATTTTTCTCATAACTTCTTCATACGAAGTGGGAATGACCTCATTTTTTTTTTCTGTTACCTCTGTCTTTCAGTTCCCCACAGTATACAGGAAAAAATTTAGGTTATGGACGCTTAGCAATTGGTGTTTCATCCTTATTTTCAATGTAAAGGATGACTCCCCTCTTTATTTTTGGTATCAACATACGTAGAAATGCAATTTGGATAACATTTGGGGCCTTTAAATGTATAATTTTTTTCCACAATCATTTTTTAGAAAATTTTATAATAAAAAGGAGTTTATCTAGTTTATAATTTGGTTTTAAAAATAGGATTTCGACTTCAAACGAAGTCACTAGACTTCCTTGAGTCAATGCATCCAAAATGCAAGCTTTTTTCGACTCTCAAGCCTCTAGACATGTAATATGTGCAGGAAATATTTTTTATGAATATTTTCTATTAAAGGGGAGTCTTTCTGTTTCATGATTTGGTCTTGATCATAGAGTTCTGAAATCTAACGAAGCCTGCGGACTTCCTTGAGTCATTTGTGTTTATGGTATTTTATTCAAATTTTTCAATGATTATCTAGCTTAAAGAAGATCCTAGAATCGTTGAGAAGTTATTAACGGTTGCAAACCTTATCTCCTTCTTTCCATGTTTTATTATAGGTAATCTATGACCTTTTTAAGAGATTAGAAGTTCATTATTAGAAGGGATATTTCGAGTTTGGTGCCTATAAAATGGTACACTTTCGTGTTTGGTGCCTAACTATATCAATCTCTGAGTTTGGTGCCCAGTCAACGAATTGGCGTTGATTGACCGTGTTGACCATCCAATTTAGAGTTGAAAATGTGAAATGTCTAATAAAATTCTAAACTCCGTTTTATTCACTAACTGCGCCTTATCTTCTACATACTCCATGTTTGAGAAACGAGAGTTGTTGATTTTCATTCACGAGGTTTTAGGTTCCACTCTTAATACCATTGCCATCTTCTTTCATTGCTAATCTCAAATCATACACTGAGCTACTGTTATTTTCTCATATGACCACCTGTTTACACAAAATTAAATCCAAAGTATAAGCATAGCTCCCTTTATTGTTTACCCGTAAATCATCCAAAATCCATCTCTCATGTAAACCCCAATAATCGTTTCCTTAATCCTTCAATTAACCATTATTATATTGAACAAATGAATCCATGTAAATGATCCTATTCATTTTTCAAATTAATCATTTTCGTATTAATTAAATTTTTTTCCATTTTATGTAAATCCATATTTATCATTGCAGTCAGATTATGTCAGCCTTATTTGTCTGGAACGCCCGTAACGTGTTTGGACAATGCTCTAGAGATATTTCCCGACCGTGGCCAGTGTTAGTGAACTAGTTAAATTAAATAATTATTGTTTAAACAATTATTCACAAAAACACGTATTTATTTACAAACTTTGGTGGGGGTCCGAGCAACAAGTTATGCTCCAACACAGCTTGTGAACGGTCAACCGGTCATCCGTTAAGTCAACTGCTTGATTGGGACCCACACCAAACTCAACTTCCGACAAAGTTAGGTACCAAAGGCAAAGGTGTGCCATTTTATAGGAACCAATCGCAAAATATCCCTTATTATAAATATTGTATACTTTTATAACTCTCTTTGTCTCCCAAGGTTTTGTGTAATCTCTTTTTCGACTATTTTGCTCATAACTTCGTCATACGAAGTGGAAATGACCTCATTCTTTTTCTGTTACCTCTGTCTTTCAGTTCCCCACAGTATACAGGAAAAAAATTTAGGTTTTGGACGCTTAACAATTGGTGTTTCATCCTTATTTTCAATGTAAAGGATGACTCCCCTCTTTATTTTTAGAATCAACATACGTAGAAATGTAATTTGGATAACATTTTGGGCCTTTAAATGTATTATATTTTACCACAATCATTTTTTAGAAAATTTTATAATAAAAATGAGTTTATATAGTTTATAGTTTGGTTTTAAAAAAAGGATTTCGACTTCTAACGAAGTCACTGGACTTCCTTGAGTCAATGCATCCAAAATGCAAGCTTTTTTCGAATCTCAAGCCTCTAGACATGTAATTTGTGCAGGAAAATTTTTTCTGAAAATTTTCTTTTAAAGGGGGGTCTTTTGTTTCATGATTTGGTCTTGATCATAGAGTTACGACATCTGACGAAGCCTGCGGAATTCCTTGAGTCATTTGTGTTTATGGTATTGTATTCAAATTTTACAATGATTATCTAGCTTAAAGAAGATCCGATAATCGTTGAGAACTTATTAACGGTCGCAAACCTTATCTCCTTCTTTCCATGTATTATTATAGGTAATCTATGACCTTTTTAAGAGATTAGAATTTCATTATTATAAGGGATAATTTGAGTTTGGTGCCTATAAAATGGTACACTTTCGCGTTTGGTGCCTAACTTTGTCAATATCTGAGTTTGGTGCTCAGTTAACGAATTGGCGTTGATTGACACCGTGTTGACCATCCAACTTAGAGTTAAAAATGTGAAATGTCTAATAAAATTCTAAACTCCATTTTATTCACTAACTGCGCCTTACTTCTACATACTCCATGTTTGAGAAATGAGAGTTGTTGATTTTCATTCACGAGGTTTTAGGTTCCACTCTTAATACCATTGTAGTCTTCTTTCATTGCTAATCTCAAAATCATACACTGAGCTACTGTTATTTTCTCATATTATGACCACCTGTTTACACAAAATTATATCCAAAGTATAAGCATAGCTCCCTTCATTATTTACCCGTAAATCATCCAAAATCTATCTCTCATGTAAACCCTAATAATCGTTTCCTTAAACCTTCAATTAACCATTATTGTATTGAACAAATGAATCCATGTAAATGACCTTATTCATTTTTCAAATTCATCATTTTTGTATTAATTAAATCTATTTCCATTTTATGTAAATCCATATTTATCATGCCAGTTAGATTATGTCAGCCTTTTTTCTCTGGAACGCCCGTAACGTGTTTGGAAAATACTCTAGAGAGATTTCCCTACCGTGGTCCGTGTTAGTGAACTACTTAAATTAAATAATTATTGTTTAAACAATTATTCACAAAGACACGTATTTATTTACAAAAGTTGGCGGGGGCCGAGCAACAAGTTATGCTCCAACACAGATGAACGGTCCACCAGTCATCCGTTAAGTCAACTGCTTGATTGGGACCCACACCAAACTAAAATTCCGACAAAGTTAGGTACCAAAGGCAAAGGTGTGCCATTTTATAGGCAACAATCTCAAAATACCCCTTATTATAAATATTGTCTACTTATATTACTCTCTTTGTCCCCCAAGGGTTTGTGTAATCTCTTTTTCGACTATTTTGCTCATAACTTCTTCATACGAAGTGGGAATGACCGCATTCTTTTTTTGTTACCTCTGTCTTTCAGTTCCCCACAGTATAAAGGGAAATTTTTACGATTTGGACGCTTAGAATTTGGTGTTTTATCCTTATTTTCAATTTAAAGGATGACTTCCCTCTTTATTTTTGGAATCAACATACGTAGAAATGCAATTTGGATAACATGTAGAGCCTTTAAATGTATTATTATTTACCACAATCATTTTTTAGAAAATTTTATAATAAAAATGATTTTATCTAGTTTATAGTTTGGTTTTAAAAAAAGACTTCTAACGAAGTCACTGGACTTCCTTGAGTCAATGCATCCAAAATGCAAGCTTTTTTCGACTCTCAAGCCTCTAGACATGTAATTTGTGCAGGAAATATTTTTTCTGAAATTTTTTTATTATAGGGGAGTCTTTATATTTCATGATTTGGTCTTGATCATAGAGTTCCGACATCTAACGAAGCCTGCGGACTTCCTTGAGTCATTTGTGTTTATGGTATTTTTTTCAAATTTTGCGATGATTATCTAGATTAAAGAAGATCCCATAATCGTTGAGAAGTTATTAACGGTTGCAAACCTTATCTCCTTCTTTCCGTGTTTTATTATAGGTAATCTATGACCTTTTTAAGAGATTAAGTTCATTATTAGAAGGGATATTTCGAGTTTGGTACCTATAAAATGGTACACTTTCGCGTTTGGTGCCTAACTTTGTCGATATCTGAGTTTGGTGCCCAGTCAACGAATTGGCGTTGATTAACACCGTGTTGACCATCCAATTTAGAGTTAAAAATGTGAAATGTCTAATAAATTTCTAAACTCCGTTTTATTCACTAACTGCGCCTTATCTTCTACATACTCCATGTTTGAGAAACGAGAGTTGTTGATTCACGAGGTTTTAGGTTCCACTCTTAAATGACCCTATTCATTTTTCAAATTAATCATTTTCGTATTAATTAAATTTTTTTCCATTTTATGTAAAGTTATCATGGCAGTCAGATAAGTCATCCTTATTTCTCCGGAACGCTCATAACGTGTTTGGAAAATGATCTAGAGAGATTTCCCTACCGTGGTCCGTGTTGGTGAACTAGTTAAATTAAATAATGATTGTTTAAACAATTATTCACAAAGACACGTACTTATTTACAAAAGTTGGTGGGGGGCCGAGCAACAATTTGCGCTCCAACACAGCTTGTGAATGGTCTACCAGTCATCCGTTAAGTCAACTGCTTGATTGGGACCCACACCAAACTCAAATTCCGACAAAGTGAGGTACCAAATGTAAAGGTGTGCCATTTTATAGACACCAAACTCAAAATACCCCTTATTATAAATATTGTCTACTTATATAACTCTTTTTGTCCCCCAAGGTTTTGTGTAATATCTTTTTCGACTATTTTACCTCTGTCTTTCAGTTCCCCACAGTATACAGGAAAAATTTTAGGATTTGGATGCTTAGCAACTGGTGTTTCATCCTTATTTTCAATGTAAAGGATGACTTCCCTATTTATTTTTGGAATCACCATACGTAGAAATGCAATTTGGATAACATGTAGAGCCTTTAAATGTATTATTATTTACCCCAATCATTTTTTAGAAAATTTTATAATAAAAATGAGTTTATCTAGTTTATAGTTTGGTTTTAAAAAAAGGATTTCGACTTCTAACGAAGTCACTGGACTTCCTTGAGTCAATGCATCCAAAATGCAAGCTTTTTTCGAATCTCAAGCCTCTAGACATGTAATTTGTGCAGGAAATATTTTTTCTGAAAATTTTCTTTTAAAGGGAGGTCTTTTGTTTCATGATTTGGTCTTGATCATAGAGTTACGACATCTGACGAAGCCTGCGGAATTCCTTGAGTCATTCGTGTTTATGGTATTGTATTCAAATTTTACAATGATTATCAAGCTTAAAGAAGATCCGATAATCGTTGAGAAGTTATTAACGGTTGCAAACCTTATCTCCTTCTTTCCATTTTTTATTATAGGTAATCTATGACCTTTTTAAGAGATTAGAAGTTCATTATTAGAAGGGATAATTTGAGTTTGGTGCCTATAAAATGGTACACTTTCGCGTTTGGTGCCTAACTTTCTCAATATCTGAGTTTGGCGCTCAGTCAACGAATTGGCGTTGATTGACACCGTGTTGACCATCCAATTTAGAGTTAAAAATGTGAAATGTCTAATAAAATTCTAAACTCCCTTTTATTCACTAACTGCGCCTTATCTTCTACATACTCCATGTTTGAGAAATGAGAGTTGTTGATTTTCATTCACGAGGTTTTAGGTTCCACTCTTAATACCATTGTCGTCTTCTTTCATTGCTAATCTCAAAATCATACACTGAGCTACTGTTATTTTCTCATATTATGACCACCTGTTTACACAAAATTATATCCAAAGTATAAGCATAGCTCCCTTCATTGTTTACCCGTAAATCATCCAAAATCTATCTCTCATGTAAACCCCAATAATCGTTTCCTTCAACCTTCAATTAACCATTATTGTATTGAACAAATGAATCCATGTAAATGACCCTATTCATTTTTCAAATTAATCATTTTCGTATTAATTAAATGTGTTTCCATTTTATGTAAATCCATATTTATCATGCCATTTAGATTATGTCAGCCTTTTTTCTCTGGAACGCCCGTAACGTGTTTGGAAAATACTCTAGAGAGATTTCCCTACCGTGGTCCGTGTTAGTGAACTACTTAAATTAAATAATTATTGTTTAAACAATTATTCACAAAGACACGTATTTATTTACAAAATTTGGCGGGGGCCGAGCAACAAGTTATGCTCCAACACAGCTTATGAACGGTCCACCAGTCATCCGTTAAGTCAACTGCTTGATTGGGACCCACACCAAACTAAAATTCCGACAAAGTTAGGTACCAAAGGCAAAGGTGTGCCATTTTATAGGCACCAATCTCAAAATACCCCTTATTATAAATATTGTCTACTTATATTACTCTCTTTGTCCCCCAAGGGTTTGTGTAATCTCTTTTTCGACTATTTTGCTCATAACTTCTTCATACGAAGTGGGAATGACCTCATTCTTTTTCTGTTACCTCTGTCTTTCAGTTCCCCACAGTATAAAGGGAAATTTTTATGATTTGGACGCTTAGAAATTGGTGTTTTATCCTTATTTTCAATTTAAAGGATGACTTCCCTCTTTATTTTTGGAATCAACATACGTAGAAATGCAATTTGGATAACATGTAGAGCCCTTAAATGTATTATTATTTACCACCTTCATTTTTTAGAAAATTTTATAATAAAAATGAGTTTATCTAGTTTATAGTTTGGTTTTAAAAAAAGATGTCTAACGAAGTCACTGGACTTCCTTGAGTCAATGCATCCAAAATGCAAGCTTTTTTCGACTCTCAAGCCTCTAGACATGTAATTTGTGCAGGAAATATTTTTTCAAAAAATTTTCTATTAAAGGGGAGTCTTTATGTTTCATGATTTGGTCTTGATCATAGATTTCCGACATCTAACGAAGCCTGCAGACTTCCTTGAGTAATTTGTGATTATTGTATTTTATTCAAATTTTGCAATGATTATCTAGCTTAAAGAAGATCCCATAATCGTTGAGAAGTTATTAACGGTTGCAAACCTTATCTCCTTCTTTCCATGTTTTATTATAGGTAATCTATGACCTTTTTAAAAGATTAGAAGTTCATTATTAGAAGGGATATTTTGAGTTTGGTGCCTATAAAATGGCACACTTTCGCGTTTGGTGCCTAACTTTTTCAATATCTGAGTTTGGTGCCCAGTCAACGAATTGGCGTTGATTGACCGTGTTGACCATCCAATTTAGAGTTAAAAATGTGAAATGTGTAATAAAATTCTAACCTCCGTTTTATTCACTAATTGCGCCCTATCTTGTACATACTCCATGTTTGAGAAATGAGAGTTGTTGATTTTCATTCACGAGGTTTTATGTTCCACTCTTAATACCATTGCCATCTTCTTTCATTGCTAATCTCAAATCATACACTGATCCACCGTTATTTTCTCATATGACCACCTGTTTACACAAAATTAAATCCAAAGTATAAGCATAGCTCCCTTCATTGTTTACCGGTAAATCATCCAAAATATATCTCTCATGTAAACCCCAATAATCGTTTCCTTAAACCTTCAAACTAACCATTATTGTATTGAACAAATGAATCCATGTAAATCCATAGTTATCGTGGAAGTCAGATAAGTCAGCCTTATTTCTCCTGAACGCTCGTAACGTGTTTGGAAAATGATCTAGAGAGATTTCCCTACCGTGGTCCGTGTTAGTGAACTAATTAAATTAAATAATGATTGTTTAAACAATTATTCACAAAGACACGTATTTATTTACAAAACTTGGCGGGGAGGCGAGCAACAAGTTGTGCTCCAACACAGCTTGTGAACGGTCCACCAGTCATCCGTTAAGTCAACTGCTTGATTGGGACCTGCACCAAACTCAAATTCCGACAAAGTTAGGTACCAAAGGCAAAGGTGTTCCATTTTATAGGCACCAAACTGAAAATACCCCTTATTATAAATATTGTCTACTTATATAACTTTCTTTGTCCCCCAAGGGTTTGTGTAATCTCTTTTTCGACTATTTTCCTCATAACTTCTTCATACGAAGTGGGAATGACCTCATTCTTTTTCTGTTACCTCTGTCTTTCAGTTCTCCATAGTATACAGGAAAACAATTTAGGTTTTGGACGCTTAACAATTGGTGTTTCATCCTTATTTAAAATGTAAAAGATGACTTCCCTCTTTATTTTTGGAATCAACATACGTAGAAATGTAATTTGGATAACATGTAGAGCCTTTAAATGTATTATTATTTACCCCCATCATTTTTAAAAAAAAATGAGTTTATCTAGTTTATAGTTTGGTTTTATAAAAAGGATTTCGACTTCTAACGAAGTCACTAGACTTCCTTGAGTCAATGCATCCAAAATGCAAACTTTTTTCGACTCTCAAGCCTCTAGACATGTAATTTGTGCAGGGAATATTTTTTCTGAAAATTTTCTATTAAAGGGGAGTATTTCCGTTTCATGATTTGGTCTTCATCATAGAGTTCCGATATCTAACGAAGCCTGCGGACTTCCTTGAGTCATTTGTGTTTATGGTATTTTATTCAAATTTTGCAATGATTATCTAGCTTAAAGAAGATCCCATAATCGTTGAGAAGTTATTAACGGTTGAAAACCTTATCTCATTATTTCCATGTTTTATTATAGGTAATCTATGACCTTTTTAAAAGATTAGAAGTTCATTATTAGAAGGGATATTTCGAGTTTGGTGCCTCTAAAATGGTAAACTTTCGCGTTTGGTGCCTAACTATGTCAAAATCTGAGTTTGGTGCCCAGTCAACGACTTGGCGTTGATTGACCGTGTTGACCATCCAATTTAGAGCTAAAAATGTGAAATGTCTAATAAAATGCTAACCTTCGTTTTATTCACTAACTGCACCCTATCTTCTACATACTCCATGTTTGAGAAATGAAAGTTGTTGATTTCCATTCACGAGGTTTTAGGTTCCACTCTTAATACCATTTCCATCTTCTTTCATTGCTAATCTCAAATCATACACTGAGCTACCCTTATTTTCTCATATGACCACCTGTTTACACAAAATTAAATCCAAAGTATAAGCATAGCTCCCTTCATTGTTTACCGGTAAATCATCAAAAATCTATTTCTCATGTAAACCCCAATAATCGTTTCCTTAAACCTTCAAACTAACCATTATTGTATTGAACAAATGAATCCATGTAAATGACCCTATTCATTTTTCAAATTAATCATTATTGCATTAATTAAATTTTTTTCCATTTTATGTAAATCCATAGTTATCGTGGAAGTCATAAGTCAGCCTTATTTCTCCTGAACGATCGTAACTTGTTTGGAAAATGATCTAGAGAGATTTCCCTACCGTGGTCCGTGTTAGTGAACTAGTTAAATTAAATAATGATTGTTTAAACAATTATTCACAAAGACACGTATTTATTTACAAAAGTTGGCGGGGGTCCGAGCAACAAGTTGTGCTCCAACACAGCTTGTGAACGGTCCACCATTCATCCGTTAAGTCAACTGCTTGACTGGGACCCACACCAAACTCAAATTCCGACAAAGTTAGGTACCAAAGGCAAAGGTGTGCCTTTTTATAGGCACCAAACTCAAAATACCCCTTATTATGAATATTTTCTACTTATATAACTCTCTTTGTCCCCCAAGGGTTTGTGTAATCTCTTTTTCGACTATTTTGCTCATAACTGCTTCATACGAAGTGGGAATGACCTCATTCTTTTTTTGTTACCTATGCCTTTCAGTTCCCCACAGTATACAAGAAATTTTTTAGTATTTCGACGCTTATAAATTGGTGTTTTATCCTTATTTTCAATGTAAAGGATGACTTCCCTCGTTATTTTTGGAATTAACATACGTAGAAATGCAATTTGGATAAAATGTAGAGCCTTTAAATGTATTATTATTTACCACAATCATTTTTTAGAAATTTTATAATAAAAATGAGTTTATCTAGTTTATAGTTTGGTTTTTAAAAAAGGATTTCGACTTCTAACGAAGTCACTGGACTTCCTTGAGTCAATGCATCCAAAATGCAAGCTTTTTTCGACTCTCAAGCCTCTAGACATGTAATTTGTGTAGGGAATATTTTTTCTGAAAATTTTCTATTAAAGGGGAGTATTTCTCTTTCATGATTTGGTCTTGATCATAGAGTTCTGAAATCTAACGAAGCCTGCGGACTTCCTTGAGTCATTTGTGTTTATGGTATTTTATTCAAATTTTTCAATGATTATCTAGCTTAAAGAAGATCCTAGAATCGTTGAGAAGTTATTAACGGTTGCAAACCTTATCTCCTTATTTCCATGTTTTATTATAGGTAATCTATGACCTTTTTAAGAGATTAGAAGTTCATTATTATAAGGGATATTTCGAGTTTGGTGCCTATAAAATGGTACACTTTCGTGTTTGGTACCTAACTTTGTCAATATCTGAGTTATGTGCCCAGTCAACGAATTGGCGTTGATTGACCTTGTTGACCATCCAATTTAAAGTTAAAAATGTGAAATGTCTAATAAAATTCTAAACTCCGTTTTATTCACTAAGTGCGCCTTATCTTCTACATACTCCCTGTTTGAGAAACGAGAGTTGTTGATTTTCATTCACGAGGTTTTAGGTTCCACTCTTAATACCATTGCCATCTTCTTTCATTGCTAATCTCAAATCATACACTGAGCTACTGTTATTTTCTCATATGACCACCTGTTTACACAAAATTAAATCCAAAGAATAAGCATAGCTCCCTTCACTGTTTACCCGTAAATCATCTAAAATCCATCTCTCATGTAAACCCCAATAATCGTTTCCTTAATCCTTCAATTAACCATTATTGTATTGAACATATGAATCCATGTAAATGATCCTATTCATTTTTCAAATTAATCATTTTCGTATTAATTAAATTTTTTTCCGTTTTATGTAAATCCATATTTATCATTGCCGTCAGATTATGTCAGCCTTATTTGTCTGGAACGCCCGTAACGTGTTTGGACAATGCTCTAGAGATATTTCCCGACCGTGGTCCGTGTTAGTGAACTAGTTAAATTAAATAATTATTGTTTAAACAATTATTCACAAAAACACGTATTTATTTACAAACTTTGGCGGGGGTCCGAGCAACAAGTTATGCTCCAACACAGCTTGTGAACGGTCAACCGGTCATCCGTTAAGTCAACTGCTTGATTGGGACCCACACCAAACTCAACTTCCGACAAAGTTAGGTACCAAAGGCAAAGGTGTGCCATTTTATAGGAACCAATCTCAAAATATCCCTTATTATAAATATTGTATACTTTTATAACTCTCTTTGTCTCCCAAGGTTTTGTGTAATCTCTTTTTCGACTATTTTGCTCATAACTTCGTCATACGAAGTGGAAATGACCTCATTCTTTTTCTGTTACCTCTGTCTTTCAGTTCCCCACAGTATACAGGAAAAAAATTTAGGTTTTGGACGCTTAACAATTGGTGTTTCATCCTTATTTTCAATGTAAAGGATGACTCCCCTCTTTATTTTTAGAATCAACATACGTAGAAATATAATTTGGATAACATTTTGGGCCTTTAAATGTATTATATTTTACCACAATCATTTTTTAGAAAATTTTATAATAAAAATGAGTTTATATAGTTTATAGTTTGGTTTTAAAAAAAGGATTTCGACTTCTAACGAAGTCACTGGACTTCCTTGAGTCAATGCATCCAAAATGCAAGCTTTTTTCGAATCTCAAGCCTCTAGACATGTAATTTGTGCAGGAAATATTTTTTCTGAAAATTTTCTTTTAAAGGGGGGTCTTTTGTTTCATGATTTGGTCTTGATCATAGAGTTACGACATCTGACGAAGCCTGCGGAATTCCTTGAGTCATTTGTGTTTATGGTATTGTATTCAAATTTTACAATGATTATCTAGCTTAAAGAAGATCCGATAATCGTTGAGAACTTATTAACGGTTGCAAACCTTATATCCTTCTTTCCATGTATTATTATAGGTAATCTATGACCTTTTTAAGAGATTAGAATTTCATTATTAGAAGGGATAATTTGAGTTTGGTGCCTATAAAATGGTACACTTTCGCGTTTGGTGCCTAACTTTGTCAATATCTGAGTTTGGTGCTCAGTTAACGAATTGGCGTTGATTGACACCGTGTTGACCATCCAACTTAGAGTTAAAAATGTGAAATGTCTAATAAAATTCTAAACTCCATTTTATTCACTAACTGCGCCTTACTTCTACATACTCCATGTTTGAGAAATGAGAGTTGTTGATTTTCATTCACGAGGTTTTAGGTTCCACTCTTAATACCATTGTAGTCTTCTTTCATTGCTAATCTCAAAATCATACACTGAGCTACTGTTATTTTCTCATATTATGACCACCTGTTTACACAAAATTATATCCAAAGTATAAGCATAGCTCCCTTCATTATTTACCCGTAAATCATCCAAAATCTATCTCTCATGTAAACCCTAATAATCGTTTCCTTAAACCTTCAATTAACCATTATTGTATTGAACAAATGAATCCATGTAAATGACCTTATTCATTTTTCAAATGCATCATTTTTGTATTAATTAAATCTATTTCCATTTTATGTAAATCCATATTTATCATGCCAGTTAGATTATGTCAGCCTTTTTTCTCTGGAACGCCCGTAACGTGTTTGGAAAATACTCTAGAGAGATTTCCCTACCGTGGTCCGTGTTAGTGAACTACTTAAATTAAATAATTATTGTTTAAACAATTATTCACAAAGACACGTATTTATTTACAAAAGTTGGCGGGGGCCGAGCAACAAGTTATGCTCCAACACAGATGAACGGTCCACCAGTCATCCGTTAAGTCAACTGCTTGATTGGGACCCACACCAAACTAAAATTCCGACAAAGTTAGGTACCAAAGGCAAAGGTGTGCCATTTTATAGGCAACAATCTCAAAATACCCCTTATTATAAATATTGTCTACTTATATTACTCTCTTTGTCCCCCAAGGGTTTGTGTAATCTCTTTTTCGACTATTTTGCTCATAACTTCTTCATACGAAGTGGGAATGACCTCATTCTTTTTCTGTTACCTCTGTCTTTCAGTTCCCCACAGTATAAAGGGAAATTTTTACGATTTGGACGCTTAGAATTTGGTGTTTTATCCTTATTTTCAATTTAAAGGATGACTTCCCTCTTTATTTTTGGAATCAACATACGTAGAAATGCAATTTGGATAACATGTAGAGCCTTTAAATGTATTATTATTTACCACAATCATTTTTTAGAAAATTTTATAATAAAAATGATTTTATCTAGTTTATAGTTTGGTTTTAAAAAAAGACTTCTAACGAAGTCACTGGACTTCCTTGAGTCAATGCATCCAAAATGCAAGCTTTTTTCGACTCTGAAGCCTCTAGACATGTAATTTGTGCAGGAAATATTTTTTCTGAAAATTTTCTATTATAGGGGAGTCTTTCTATTTCATGATTTGGTCTTGATCATAGAGTTCCGACATCCAACGAAGCCTGCGGACTTCCTTGAGTCATTTGTGTTTATGGTATTTTTTTCAAATTTTGCGATGATTATCTAGATTAAAGAAGATCCCATAATCGTTGAGAAGTTATTAACGGTTGCAAACCTTATCTCCTTCTTTCTGTGTTTTATTATAGGTAATCTATGACCTTTTTAAGAGATTAAGTTCATTATTAGAAGGGATATTTCGAGTTTGGTACCTATAAAATGGTACACTTTCGCGTTTGGTGCCTAACTTTGTCAATATCTGAGTTTGGTGCCCAGTCAACGAATTGACGTTGATTAACACCGTGTTGACCATCCAATTTAGAGTTAAAAATGTGAAATGTCTAATAAATTTCTAAACTCCGTTTTATTCACTAACTGCGCCTTATCTTCTACATACTCCATGTTTGAGAAACGAGAGTTGTTGACTTCATTCACGAGGTTTTAGGTTCCACTCTTAAATGACCCTATTCATTTTTCAAATTAATCATTTTCGTATTAATTAAATTTTTTTCCATTTTATGTAAAGTTATCATGGCAGTCAGATAAGTCATCCTTATTTCTCCGGAACGCTCATAACGTGTTTGGAAAATGATCTAGAGAGATTTCCCTACCGTGGTCCGTGTTGGTGAACTAGTTAAATTAAATAATGATTGTTTAAACAATTATTCACAAAGACACGTATTTATTTACAAAAGTTGGTGGGGGGCCGAGCAACAATTTGCGCTCCAACACAGCTTGTGAATGGTCTACCAGTCATCCGTTAAGTCAACTGCTTGATTGGGACCCACACCAAACTCAAATTCCGACAAAGTGAGGTACCAAATGTAAAGGTGTGCCATTTTATAGACACCAAACTCAAAATACCCCTTATTATAAATATTGTCTACTTATATAACTCTCTTTGTCCCCCAAGGTTTTGTGTAATATCTTTTTCGACTATTTTACCTCTGTCTTTCAGTTCCCCACAGTATACAGGAAAAATTTTAGGATTTGGATGCTTAGCAACTGGTGTTTCATTCTTATTTTCAATGTAAAGGATGACTTCCCTCTTTATTTTTGGAATCACCATACGTAGAAATGCAATTTGGATAACATGTAGAGCCTTTAAATGTATTATTATTTACCCCAATCATTTTTTAGAAAATTTTATAATAAAAATGAGTTTATCTAGTTTATAGTTTGGTTTTAAAAAAAGGATTTCGACTTCTAACGAAGTCACTGGACTTTCTTGAGTCAATGCATCCAAAATGCAAGCTTTTTTCGAATCTCAAGCCTCTAGACATGTAATTTGTGCAGGAAATATTTTTTCTGAAAATTTTCTTTTAAAGGGGGGTCTTTTGTTTCATGATTTGGTCTTGATCATAGAGTTACGACATCTGACGAAGCCTGCGGAATTCCTTGAGTCATTTGTGTTTATGGTATTGTATTCAAATTTTACAATGATTATCTAGCTTAAAGAAGATCCGATAATCGTTGAGAAGTTATTAACGGTTGCAAACCTTATCTCCTTCTTTCCATTTTTTATTATAGGTAATCTATGACCTTTTTAAGAGATTAGAAGTTCATTATTAGAAGGGATAATTTGAGTTTGGTGCCTATAAAATGGTACACTTTCGCGTTTGGTGCCTAACTTTCTCAATATCTGAGTTTGGCGCTCAGTCAACGAATTGGCGTTGATTGACACCGTGTTGACCATCCAATTTAGAGTTAAAAATGTGAAATGTCTAATAAAATTCTAAACTCCCTTTTATTCACTAACTGCGCCTTATCTTCTACATACTCCATGTTTGAGAAATGAGAGTTGTTGATTTTCATTCACGAGGTTTTAGGTTCCACTCTTAATACCATTGTCGTCTTCTTTCATTGCTAATCTCAAAATCATACACTGAGCTACTGTTATTTTCTCATATTATGACCACCTGTTTACACAAAATTATATCCAAAGTATAAGCATAGCTCCCTTCATTGTTTACCCGTAAATCATCCAAAATCTATCTCTCATGTAAACCCCAATAATCGTTTCCTTCAACCTTCAATTAACCATTATTGTATTGAACAAATGAATCCATGTAAATGACCCTATTCATTTTTCAAATTAATCATTTTCGTATTAATTAAATCTGTTTCCATTTTATGTAAATCCATATTTATCATGCCAGTTAGATTATGTCAGCCTTTTTTCTCTGGAACGCCCGTAACGTGTTTGGAAAATACTCTAGAGAGATTTCCCTACCGTGGTCCGTGTTAGTGAACTACTTAAATTAAATAATTATTGTTTAAACAATTATTCACAAAGACACGTATTTATTTACAAAAGTTGGCGGGGGCCGAGCAACAAGTTATGCTCCAACACAGCTTATGAACGGTCCACCAGTCATCCGTTAAGTCAACTGCTTGATTGGGACCCACACCAAACTAAAATTCCGACAAAGTTAGGTACCAAAGGCAAAGGTGTGCCATTTTATAGGCACCAATCTCAAAATACCCCTTATTATAAATATTGTCTACTTATATTACTCTCTTTGTCCCCCAAGGGTTTGTGTAATCTCTTTTTCGACTATTTTGCTCATAACTTCTTCATACGAAGTGGGAATGACCTCATTCTTTTTCTGTTACCTCTGTCTTTCAGTTCCCCACAGTATAAAGGGAAATTTTTATGATTTGGACGCTTAGAAATTGGTGTTTTATCCTTATTTTCAATTTAAAGGATGACTTCCCTCTTTATTTTTGGAATCAACATACGTAGAAATGCAATTTGGATAACATGTAGAGCCCTTAAATGTATTATTATTTACCACCTTCATTTTTTAGAAAATTTTATAATAAAAATGAGTTTATCTAGTTTATAGTTTGGTTTTAAAAAAAGACGTCTAACGAAGTCACTGGACTTCCTTGAGTCAATGCATCCAAAATGCAAGCTTTTTTCGACTCTCAAGCCTCTAGACATGTAATTTGTGCAGGAAATATTTTTTCAAAAAATTTTCTATTAAAGGGGAGTCTTTCTGTTTCATGATTTGGTCTTGATCATAGATTTCCGACATCTAACGAAGCCTGCGGACTTCCTTGAGTAATTTGTGATTATTGTATTTTATTCAAATTTTGCAATGATTATCTAGCTTAAAGAAGATCCCATAATCGTTGAGAAGTTATTAACGGTTGCAAACCTTATCTCCTTCTTTCCATGTTTTATTATAGGTAATCTATGACCTTTTTAAAAGATTAGAAGTTCATTATTAGAAGGGATATTTTGAGTTTGGTGCCTATAAAATGGTACACTTTCGCGTTTGGTGCCTAACTTTTTCAATATCTGAGTTTGGTGCCCAGTCAACGAATTGGCGTTGATTGACCGTGTTGACCATCCAATTTAGAGTTAAAAATGTGAAATGTGTAATAAAATTCTAACCTCCGTTTTATTCACTAATTGCGCTCTATCTTGTACATACTCCATGTTTGAGAAATGAGAGTTGTTGATTTTCATTCACGAGGTTTTATGTTCCACTCTTAATACCATTGCCATCTTCTTTCATTGCTAATATCAAATCATACACTGAGCTACTGTTATTTTCTCATATGACCAACTGTTTACACAAAATTAAATCCAAAGTATAAACATAGCTCCCTTCATTGTTTACCGGTAAATCATCCAAAATTTATCTCCCATGTAAACCCCAATATTCTTTTCCTTGAACCTTCAAACTAACCATTATTGTATTGAAAAAATGAATCCATGTAAATGACCCTATTCATTTTTCAATTTAATCATTATTGTATTAATTAAATTTGTTTCCAGTTTATGTAAATCCATATTTATCATGGCAGTCAAATAAGTCAGCCTTATTTCTCCGGAACGCTCGTAACATGTTTTGAAAATGATCTAGAGAGATTTCCCTACCGTGGTCCATGTTAGTGAACTAGTTAAATTAAATAATGATTGTTTAAACAATTATTCACAAAGACACGTCTTTATTTACAAAAGTTGGCAGGTGGGCGAGCAACAAGTTGTGCTCCAACACAGCTTGTGAACGGTCCACCAGTCATCCGTTACGTCAACTGCTTGATTGGGACCCACACCAAACTCAAATTCCGACAAAGTTAGGTACCAAAGGCAAAGGTGTGCCATTTTATAGGCACCAAACTCAAAATACCCCTTATTATAAATATTTTCTACTTATATAACTCTCTTTGTCCCCCAAGGGTTTGTGTAATCTCTTTTTCGACTATTTTGCTCATAACTTCTTCATACGAAGTGGGAATGACCTCATTCTTTTTCTGTTACCTCTGTCTTTCAGTTCCCCTCAGTATACAAGAAAGTTTTTAGGATTTGGACGCTTATCAATTGGTTTTTTATCCTTATTTTCAATGTAAAGGATGACTTCCCTCTTTATTTTTGGAATCAACATACGTAGAAATGCAATTTGGATAACATGTAGAGCCTTTAAATGTATTATTTTTTTCCACAATCATTTTTTAGAAAATTTTATAATAAAAATGAGTTTATGTAGTTTATAGTTTGGTTTTAAAATAAGGATTTCGACTTCTAACAAAGTCACTGGACTTCCTTGAGTCAATGCATCCATAATGCAAGCTTTTTTCGACTCTCAAGCCTCTAGACATGTAATTTATGCAGGGAATATTTTTTCTGAAAATTTTCTATTAAAAGGGAGTCTTTCTGTTTCATGATTTGGTCTTGATCATAGAGTTCCGACATCTAACGAAGCCTGCGGACTTCCTTGAGTCATTTGTGATTATTGTATTTTATTCAAATCTTGCAATGATTATCTAGCTTAAAGAAGATCCCATAATCGTTGAGAAGTTATTAACGGTTGAAAACCTTATCTCATTCTTTCCATGTTTTATTATAGGTAATCTATGACCTTTTTAAAAGATTAGAAGCTCATTATTAGAAGGGATATTTCGAGTTTGGTGCCTCTAAAATGGTAAACTTTCGCGTTTGGTGCCTAACTATGTCAAAATCTGAGTTTGGTGCCCAGTCAACGACTTGGCGTTGATTGACCGTGTTGACCATCCAATTTAGAGCTAAAAATGTGAAATGTCTAATAAAATGCTAACCTTCGTTTTATTCACTAACTGCACCCTATCTTCTACATACTCCATGTTTGAGAAATGAAAGTTGTTGATTTCCATTCACGAGGTTTTAGGTTCCACTCTTAATACCATTGCCATCTTCTTTCATTGCTAATCTCAAATCATACACTGAGCTACCCTTATTTTCTCATATGACCACCTGTTTACACAAAATTAAATCCAAAGTATAAGCATAGCTCCCTTCATTGTTTACCGGTAAATCATCAAAAATCTATTTCTCATGTAAACCCCAATAATCGTTTCCTTAAACCTTCAAACTAACCATTATTGTATTGAACAAATGAATCCATGTAAATGACCCTATTCATTTTTCAAATTAATCATTATTGCATTAATTAAAAAAATTTCCATTTTATGTAAATCCATAGTTATCGTGGAAGTCATAAGTCAGCCTTATTTCTCCTGAACGATCGTAACGTGTTTGGAAAATGATCTAGAGAGATTTCCCTACCGTGGTCCGTGTTAGTGAACTAGTTAAATTAAATAATGATTGTTTAAACAATTATTCACAAAGACACGTATTTATTTACAAAAGTTGGCGGGGGTCCGAGCAACAAGTTGTGCTCCAACACAGCTTGTGAACGGTCCACCATTCATCCGTTAAGTCAACTGCTTGACTGGGACCCACACCAAACTCAAATTCCGACAAAGTTAGGTACCAAAGGCAAAGGTGTGCCTTTTTATAGGCACCAAACTCAAAATACCCCTTATTATGAATATTTTCTACTTATATAACTCTCTTTGTCCCCCAAGGGTTTGTGTAATCTCTTTTTCGACTATTTTGCTCATAACTGCTTCATACGAAGTGGGAATGACCTCATTCTTTTTCTGTTACCTATGCCTTTCAGTTCCCCACAGTATACAAGAAATTTTTTAGTATTTCGACGCTTAGCAATTGGTGTTTTATCCTTATTTTCAATGTAAAGGATGACTTCCCTCGTTATTTTTGGAATTAACATACGTAGAAATGCAATTTGGATAAAATGTAGAGCCTTTAAATGTATTATTATTTACCACAATCATTTTTTAGAAATTTTATAATAAAAATGAGTTTATCTAGTTTATAGTTTGGTTTTTAAAAAAGGATTTCGACTTCTAACGAAGTCACTGGACTTCATTGAGTCAATGCATCCAAAATGCAAGCTTTTTTCGACTCTCAAGCCTCTAGACATGTAATTTGTGTAGGGAATATTTTTTCTGAAAATTTTCTATTAAAGGGGAGTATTTCTCTTTCATTATTTGGTCTTGATCATAGAGTTCCGACATCTAACGAAGCCTGCGAACTTCCTTGAGTTATTTGTGTTTATGGTATTTTATTCAAATTTTGCAATGATTATCTAGCTTAAAGAAAATCCCATAATCGTTGAGAAGTTATTAACGGTTGAAAACCTTATCTCATTCTTTCAATGTTTTATTATAGGTAATCTATGACCTTTATAAAAGATTAGAAGTTCATTATTAGAAGGGATATTTCGTGTTTGGTGCCTATAAAATGGTACACTTTCGCCTTTGGTGCCTAATTTTGTCAATATCTGAGTTTGGTGCCCAGTCAACGAATTGGCGTTGATTGACCGTGTTGACCATCCAATTTAGAGTTAAAAATGTGAAATGTGTAATAAAATTCTAACCTCCGTTTTTTTCACTAACTGCGCCCTATCTTCTACATACTCCATGTTTGAGAAATGAGAGTTGTTGATTTTCATTCACGAGGTTTTAGGGTGCCACTCTTAATACCATTGCCATCTTCTTTCATTGCTATTCTCAAATCATACACTGAGCTACCCTTATTTTATCATATGACCACCTGTTTACACAAAATTAAATCAAAAGTATAAGCACAGCTCCCTTCATTGTTTACCGGTAAATCATCCAAAATCTATCTCTCATGTAAACCCCAATAATCGTTTCCTTAAACCTTCAAACTAACCATTATTGTATTGAACAAATGAATCCATGTAAATGACCCTATTCGTTTTTCAAATGAATCATTATTGAATTAATTAAATTTGTTTCCACTTTATGTAAATCCATAGTTATCATGGCAGTCAGATAAGTCAGCCTTATTTCTCCGGAACGCTCGTAACGTGTTTGGAAAATGATCTAGAGAGATTTCCCTACTGTGGTCCGTGTTAGTGAACTAGTTAAATTAAATAATGATTGTTTAAACAATTATTCACAAAGACACGTATTTATTTACAAAAGTTGGCGGGGTTCCGAGCAACAAGTTGTGCTCCAACACAGCTTGTGAACGGTCCACCATTCATCCGTTTAGTCAACTGCTGTATTGGGACCCACACCAAACTCAAATTCCGACAAAGTTATTAGAAGGGATATTTCGATTTTGGTGCCTATAAAATGGTACACTTTCGCGTTTGGTGCCTAATTTTGTCAATATCTGAGTTTGGTGCCCAGTCAAAGAATTGGCGTTGATTGACCGTGTTGACCATCCAATTTAGAGTTAAAAATGTGAAATGTCTAATAAAATTCTAACCTCCGTTTTATTCACTAACTGCGGCCAATCTTCTACATACTCCATGATTGAGAAATGAAAGTTGTTGATTTTCATTCACGAAGTTTTAGGTTCCACTCTTAATACCATTGACATCTTCTTTCATTGCTAATCTCAAATCATACACTGAGCTACCCTTATTTTCTCATATGACCACCTATTTACACAAAATTAAATCCAAAGTATAAGCATAGCACCCTTCATTGTTTACCGGTAAATCATCCAAAATCTATCTTTCATATAAACCCCAATAATCGTTTCCTTAAACCTTCAAACTAACCATTATTGTATTGAACAAATGAATCCATGTAAATGACCCTATTCATTTTTCAAATTAATCATTATTGCATTAATTAAATTTGTTTCCATTTTATGTAAATCCATAGTTATCGTGGCAGTCAGATAAGTCATCCTTATTTCTCCGGAACGCTCGTAACGTGTTTGGAAAATGATCTAGAGAGATTTCCCTACCGTGGTCCGTGTTAGTGAACTAGTTAAATTAAATAATGATTGTTTAAACAATTATTCACAAAGACACGTATTTATTTACAAAAGTTGGCGGTGGGCCGAGCAACAAGTTGTGCTCCAACACAGCTTGTGAACGGTCCACCAGTCATCCGTTAAGTCAACTGCTTGACTGGGACCCACACCAAACTCAAATTCCGACAAAGTTAGGTACCAAAGGCAAAGGTATGCCATTTTATAGGCACCAAACTCAAAATACCCCTTATTATGAATATTTTCTACTTATATAACTCTCTTTGTCCCCCAAGGGTTTGTGTAATCTCTTTTTCGACTATTTTGCTCATAACTGCTTCATACGAAGTGGGAATGACCTCATTCTTTTTCTGTTACCTATGCCTTTCAGTTCCCCACAGTATACAAGAAATTTTTTAGGATTTGGACGCTTAGCAATTGGTGTTTTATCCATATTTTCAATGTAAAGGATGACTTCCCTCGTTATTTTTGGAATTAACATACGTAGAAATGCAATTTGGATAAAATGTAGAGCCTTTAAATGTATTATTATTTACCACAATCATTTTTTAGAAATTTTATAATAAAAATGAGTTTATCTAGGTTATAGTTTGGTTTTTAAAAAAGGATTTCGACTTCTAACGAAGTCACTGGACTTCCTTGAGTCAATGCATCCAAAATGCAAGCTTTTTTCGACTCTCAAGCCTCTAGACATGTAATTTGTGTAGGGAATATTTTTTCTGAAAATTTTCTATTAAAGGGGAGTATTTCTGTTTCATGATTTGGTCTTGATCATAGAGTTCCGACATCTAACGAAGCCTGCGAACTTCCTTGAGTTATTTGTGTTTATGGTATTTTATTCAAATTTTGCAATGATTATCTAGCTTAAAGAAAATCCCATAATCGTTGAGAAGTTATTAACGGTTGAAAACCTTATCTCATTCTTTCAATGTTTTATTATAGGTAATCTATGACCTTTATAAAAGATTAGAAGTTCATTATTAGAAGGGATATTTCGTGTTTGGTGCCTATAAAATGGTACACTTTCGCCTTTGGTGCCTAATTTTGTCAATATCTGAGTTTGGTGCCCAGTCAACGAATTGGCGTTGATTGACCGTGTTGACCATCCAATTTAGAGTTAAAAATGTGAAATGTGTAATAAAATTCTAACCTCCGTTTTTTTCACTAACTGCGCCCTATCTTCTACATACTCCATGTTTGAGAAATGAGAGTTGTTGATTTTCATTCACGAGGTTTTAGGGTGCCACTCTTAATACCATTGCCATCTTCTTTCATTGCTATTCTCAAATCATACACTGAGCTACCCTTATTTTATCATATGACCACCTGTTTACACAAAATTAAATCAAAAGTATAAGCATAGCTCCCTTCATTGTTTACCGGTAAATCATCCAAAATCTATCTCTCATGTAAACCCCAATAATCGTTTCCTTAAACCTTCAAACTAACCATTATTGTATTGAACAAATGAATCCATGTAAATGACCCTATTCGTTTTTCAAATGAATCATTATTGAATTAATTAAATTTGTTTCCACTTTATGTAAATCCATAGTTATCATGGCAGTCAGATAAGTCAGCCTTATTTCTCCGGAACGCTCGTAACGTGTTTGGAAAATGATCTAGAGAGATTTCCCTACTGTGGTCCGTGTTAGTGAACTAGTTAAATTAAATAATGATTGTTTAAACAATTATTCACAAAGACACGTATTTATTTACAAAAGTTGGCGGGGTTCCGAGCAACAAGTTGTGCTCCAACACAGCTTGTGAACGGTCCACCATTCATCCGTTTAGTCAACTGCTGTATTGGGACCCACACCAAACTCAAATTCCGACAAAGTTATTAGAAGGGATATTTCGATTTTGGTGCCTATAAAATGGTACACTTTCGCGTTTGGTGCCTAATTTTGTCAATATCTGAGTTTGGTGCCCAGTCAAAGAATTGGCGTTGATTGACCGTGTTGACCATCCAATTTAGAGTTAAAAATGTGAAATGTCTAATAAAATTCTAACCTCCGTTTTATTCACTAACTGCGGCCAATCTTCTACATACTCCATGATTGAGAAATGAAAGTTGTTGATTTTCATTCACGAAGTTTTAGGTTCCACTCTTAATACCATTGACATCTTCTTTCATTGCTAATCTCAAATCATACACTGAGCTACCCTTATTTTCTCATATGACCACCTATTTACACAAAATTAAATCCAAAGTATAAGCATAGCACCCTTCATTGTTTACCGGTAAATCATCCAAAATCTATCTTTCATATAAACCCCAATAATCGTTTCCTTAAACCTTCAAACTAACCATTATTGTATTGAACAAATGAATCCATGTAAATGACCCTATTCATTTTTCAAATTAATCATTATTGCATTAATTAAATTTGTTTCCATTTTATGTAAATCCATAGTTATCGTGGCAGTCAGATAAGTCATCCTTATTTCTCCGGAACGCTCGTAACGTGTTTGGAAAATGATCTAGAGAGATTTCCCTACCGTGGTCCGTGTTAGTGAACTAGTTAAATTAAATAATGATTGTTTAAACAATTATTCACAAAGACACGTATTTATTTACAAAAGTTGGCGGTGGGCCGAGCAACAAGTTGTGCTCCAACACAGCTTGTGAACGGTCCACCAGTCATCCGTTAAGTCAACTGCTTGACTGGGACCCACACCAAACTCAAATTCCGACAAAGTTAGGTACCAAAGGCAAAGGTATGCCATTTTATAGGCACCAAACTCAAAATACCCCTTATTATGAATATTTTCTACTTATATAACTCTCTTTGTCCCCCAAGGGTTTGTGTAATCTCTTTTTCGACTATTTTGCTCATAACTGCTTCATACGAAGTGGGAATGACCTCATTCTTTTTCTGTTACCTATGCCTTTCAGTTCCCCACAGTATACAAGAAATTTTTTAGGATTTGGACGCTTAGCAATTGGTGTTTTATCCATATTTTCAATGTAAAGGATGACTTCCCTCGTTATTTTTGGAATTAACATACGTAGAAATGCAATTTGGATAAAATGTAGAGCCTTTAAATGTATTATTATTTACCACAATCATTTTTTAGAAATTTTATAATAAAAATGAGTTTATCTAGGTTATAGTTTGGTTTTTAAAAAAGGATTTCGACTTCTAACGAAGTCACTGGACTTCCTTGAGTCAATGCATCCAAAATGCAAGCTTTTTTCGACTCTCAAGCCTCTAGACATGTAATTTGTGTAGGGAATATTTTTTCTGAAAATTTTCTATTAAAGGGGAGTATTTCTGTTTCATGATTTGGTCTTGATCATAGAGTTCCGACATCTAACGAAGCCTGCGAACTTCCTTGAGTTATTTGTGTTTATGGTATTTTATTCAAATTTTGCAATGATTATCTAGCTTAAAGAAAATCCCATAATCGTTGAGAAGTTATTAACGGTTGAAAACCTTATCTCATTCTTTCAATGTTTTATTATAGGTAATCTATGACCTTTATAAAAGATTAGAAGTTCATTATTAGAAGGGATATTTCGTGTTTGGTGCCTATAAAATGGTACACTTTCGCCTTTGGTGCCTAATTTTGTCAATATCTGAGTTTGGTGCCCAGTCAACGAATTGGCGTTGATTGACCGTGTTGACCATCCAATTTAGAGTTAAAAATGTGAAATGTGTAATAAAATTCTAACCTCCGTTTTTTTCACTAACTGCGCCCTATCTTCTACATACTCCATGTTTGAGAAATGAGAGTTGTTGATTTTCATTCACGAGGTTTTAGGGTGCCACTCTTAATACCATTGCCATCTTCTTTCATTGCTATTCTCAAATCATACACTGAGCTACCCTTATTTTATCATATGACCACCTGTTTACACAAAATTAAATCAAAAGTATAAGCATAGCTCCCTTCATTGTTTACCGGTAAATCATCCAAAATCTATCTCTCATGTAAACCCCAATAATCGTTTCCTTAAACCTTCAAACTAACCATTATTGTATTGAACAAATGAATCCATGTAAATGACCCTATTCGTTATTCAAATTAATCATTATTGCATTAATTAAATTTGTTTCCACTTTATGTAAATCCATAGTTATCATGGCAGTCAGATAAGTCAGCCTTATTTCTCCGGAACGCTCGTAACATGTTTGGAAAATGATCTAGAGAGATTTCCCTACCGTGGTCCGTGTTAGTGAACTAGTTAAATTAAATAATGATTGTTTAAAAAATTATTCACAAAGACACGTATTTATTTACAAAAGTTGGCGGGGAGCCGAGCAACAAGTTGTGCTCCAACACAGCTTGTGAACGGTCCACCAGTCATCCGTTAAGTCAACTGCTTGATTGGGACCCACACGAAACTCAAATTCCGACAAAGTTAGGTACCAAAGGCAAAGGTGTGCCATTTTATAGGCACCAAACTCAAAATACCCCTTATTATAAATATTGTCTACTTATATAAATCTCTTTGTTCCCCAAGGTTTTGTGTAATCTCTTTTTCGACTATTTTGCTCATAACTTCTTCATACGAAGTGGGAATGACCTCATTCTTTTTTTGTTACCTCTGTCTTTCAGTTCCCCACAGTATACAAGAAAAATTTTAGGATTTGGTCGCTTAGCAATTGGTGTTTTATCCTTATTTTCAATGTAAAGGATGACTTCCCTCGTTATTTTTGGAATCAACATACGTAGAAATGCAATTTGGATAAAATGTAGAGCCTTTAAATGTATTATTATTTACCACAATCATTTTTTAGAAAATTTTATAATGAAAATGAGTTTATCTAGTTTATAGTTTGGTTTTAAAAAAAGGATTTCGACTTCTAACGAAGTCACTGGACTTCCTTGAGTCAATGCATCCAAAATGCAAGCTTTTTTCGACTCTCAAGCCTCTAGACATGTAATTTGTGCAGGGAATATTTTTTCTGAAAATTTTCTATTAAAGGGGAGTATTTCTGTTTCATGATTTGGTCTTCATCATAGAGTTCCGACATCTAACGAAGCCTGCGGACTTCCTTGAGTCATTTGTGTTTATGCTATTTTATTCAAATTTTGCAATGATTATCTAGCTTAAAGAAGATCCCATAATCGTTGAGAAGTTATTAACGGTTGAAAACCTTATCTCATTCTTTCAATGTTTTATTATAGGTAATCTATGACCTTTATAAAAGATTAGAAGTTCATTATTAAAAGGGATATTTCGAGTTTGGTGCCTATAAAATGGTACACTTTCGCGTTTGGTGCCTAATTTTGTCAATATCTGAGTTTGGTGCCCAGTCAACGAATTGGCGTTGATTGACCATGTTGACCATCCAATTTAGAGTTAAAAATGTGAAATGTCTAATAAAATTCTAACCTCCGTTTTATTCACTAAATGCGGCCTATCTTCTACATACTCCATGTTTGAGAAATGAAAGTTGTTGATTTTCATTCACGAGGTTTTAGGTTCCACTCTTAATACCATTGCCATCTTCTTTCATTGCTAATCTCAAATCATACACTGAGCTACCCTTATTTTCTCATATGACCACCTGTTTACACAAAATTAAATCCAAAGTATAAGCATAGCTCCTTTCATTGTTTACCGGTAAATCATTAAAAATCTATTTCTCATGTAAACCCCAATAATTGTTTCCTTAAACCTTCAAACTAACCATTATTGTATTGAACAAATGAATCCATGCAAATGACCCTATTCATTTTTCAAATTAATCATTATTGTATTAATTAAATTTTTTTCCATTTTATGTAAATCCATAGTTATCGTGGAAGTCATAAGTCAGCCTTATTTCTCCTGAACACTCGTAACGTGTTTGGAAAATGATCTAGAGAGATTTCCCTACAGTGGTCCGTGTTAGTGAACTAATTAAATTAAATAATGATTGTTTAAACAATTATTCAGAAAGACACGTATTTATTTACAAAACTTGGCGGGGGGCCGAGCAACAAGTTGTGCTCCAACACAGCTTGTGAACGGTCCACCAGTCATCCGTTAAGTCAACTGCTTGATTGGGACCCACACGAAACTCAAATTCTGACAAAGTTAGGTACCAAAGGCAAAGGTGTGACATTTTATAGGCACCAAACTCAAAATACCCCTTATTATAAATATTGTCTACTTATATAACTCTCTTTGTCCCCAAGGGTTTGTGTAATCTCTTTTTCGACTATTTTGCTCATAACTTCTTCATACGAAGTGGGAATGACCTCATTCTTTTTCTGTTACCTCTGTATTTAAGTTCCCCATAGTATACAAGAAAATTTTTAGGATTTGGACGCTTAGCAATTGGTGTTTTATCCTTATTTTCAATGTAAAGGATGACTTCCCTCGTTATTTTTGGAATCAACATACGTAGAAATGCAATTTGGATAAAATGTAGAGCCTTTAAATGTATTATTATTTACCACAATCATTTTTTAGAAAATTTTATAATAAAAATGAGTTTATCTAGTTTATAGTTTGGTTTTAAAAAAAGGATTTCGGCTTCTAACGAAGTCACTGGACTTCCTTGAGTCAATGCATCCAAAATGCAAGCTTTTTTCGACTCTCAAGCCTCTAGACATGTAATTTGTGCAGGGAATATTTTTTCTGAAAATTTTCTATTAAAGGGGAGTATTTTTGTTTCATGATTTGGTCTTCATCATAGAGTTCCGACATCTAACGAAGCCTGCGGTATTCCTTGAGTCATTTGTGTTTATGGTATTTTATTCAAATTTTGCAATGATTATCTAGCTTAAAGAAGATCCCATAATCGTTGAGAAGTTATTAACGGTTGAAAACCTAATCTCATTCTTTCAATGTTTTATTGTAGGTAATCTATGACCTTTATAAAAGATTAGAAGTTCATTATTAGAAGGGA
Source organism: Papaver somniferum (assembly GCF_003573695.1). Taxonomy (NCBI): domain Eukaryota; kingdom Viridiplantae; phylum Streptophyta; class Magnoliopsida; order Ranunculales; family Papaveraceae; genus Papaver; species Papaver somniferum. Next base: position 832,141 of record NW_020652859.1, on the reverse strand, counting down.
TATTTCGAGTTTGGTGCCTATAAAATGGTGCACTTTCGCGTTTGGTGCCTAATTTTGTCAATATCTGAGTTTGGTGCCCAGTCAACGAATTGGCGTTGATTGACCGTGTTGACCATCCAATTTAGAGTTAAAAATGTGAAATGTCTAATAAAATTCTGACCTCCGTTTTATTCACTAACTGCGCCCTATCATCTACATACTCCATGTTTGAGAAATGAGAGTTGTTGATTTTCATTCACGAGGTTTTAGGGTGCCACTCTTAATACCATTGCCATCTTTTTTCATTGCTAATCTCAAATCATACACTGAGCTACTCTTATTTTCTCATATGACCACCTGTTTACAAAAAATTAAATCCAAAGTATAAGCATAGCTCCCTTCATTGTTTACCGGAAAATCATCCAAAATCTATCTCTCATGTAAACCCCAATAATCGTTTCCTTAAACCTTCAAACTAACCATTATTGTATTGAACAAATGAATCCATGTAAATGACCCTATTCATTTTTCAAATTAATCATTATTGTATTAATTAAATTTTTTTCCATTTTATGTAAATCCATAGTTATCGTGGAAGTCATAAGTCAGCCTTATTTCTCCTGAACACTCGTAACGTGTTTGGAAAATGATCTAGAGAGATTTCCCTACCGTGGTCCGTGTTAATGAACTAGTTAAATTAAATAATGATTGTTTAAACAATTATTCACAAAGACACGTATTTATTTACAAAAGTTGGCGGGGGGCCGAGCAACAAGTTGTGCTCCAAAACAGCTTGTGAACGGTCCACCAGTCATCCGTTAAGTCAACTGCTAGATTGGGACCCACACCAAACTCAAATTCCGACAAAGTTAGGTACCAAAGGCAAAGGTGTGCCATTTTATAGGCACCAAACTCAAAATAACCCTTATTATAAATATTGTCTACTTATATAACTCTCTTTGTCCCCCAAGGTTTTGTGTAATCTATTTTTCGACTATTTTGCTCATAACTTCTTCATACGAAGTGGGAATGACCTCGTTCTTTATTTGTTACATCTGTCTTTCAGTTCCCCACAGTATACAGGAATTTTTTAAGGATTTGTACGCTTAGCAATTGGTGTTTCATCCTTATTTTCAATGTAAGGGATGACTTCCCTCTTTATTTTTGGAATCAACATACGTAGAAATGCAATTTGGATAACATGTAGAGCCTTTAAATGTATTATTTTTTACCACAATCATTTTTTTTTAAATTTTATAATAAAAATGAGTTTATCTAGTTTATAGTTTTGTTTTAAAAAGAGGATTTCGACTTCTAACAAAGTCACTAGACTTCCTTGAGTCAATGCATCCAAAATACAAGATTTTTTTCGACTCTCAAGCCTCTAGACATGTAATTTGTGCATGAAATATTTTTTCTGAAAATTTTCTATTAAAGGGGAGTCTTTCTGTTTCATGATTTGGTCTTGATCATAAAGTTACGACAACTAACGAAGCCTACGGACTTCCTTGAGTCATTTGTGTTTATGGTATTTTATTCAAATTTTGCGATGATTATCTAGCTTAAAGAAGATCCCATAATCGTTGAGAAGTTATTAACGGTTGCAAACCTTATCTCCTTCTTTCCATGTTTTATTATAGGTAATCTATGACCTTTTTAAGAGATTAGAAGTTCATTATTAGAAGGGGTATTTCGAGTTTGGTGCCTAACATTGTCAATATCTGAGTTTGGTGCCCAGTCAACGAATTGGCGTTGATTGACCGTGTTGACCATCCAATTTAGAGTTAAAAATGTGAAATGTCTAATAAAATTTTTAACTCCGTTCTATTCATTAATTGCGCCTTATCTTCTACATACTCCATGTTTGAGAAATGAGAGTTGTTGATTTTCATTCACGAGGTTTTAGGTTCCACTCTTAATACCATTGCCATCTTCTTTCATTGCTAATCTCAAATCATACACTGAGCTACTGTTATTTTCTCATATGACCACCTGTTTACACAAAATTAAATCCAAAGTATAAGCATAGCTCCCTTCATTGTTTACCGATAAATCATCCAAAATCTATCTCTCATGTAAACCCCAATAATCGTTTCCTTAAACCTTCAAACTAACCATTATTGTATTGAACAAATGAATCCATGTAAATGACCCTATCCATTTTTCAAATTAATTATTATTGTATTAATTAAATTTGTTTCCACTTTATGTAAATCCATAGTTATCATGGCAGTCAGATAAGTCAGCCTTATTTCTCTGGAACGCCCGTAACGTGTTTGGAAAATACTCTAGAGAGATTTCCCTACCGTGGTCCGTGTTAGTGAACTACTTAAATTAAATAATTATTGTTTAAACAATTATTCACAAAGACACGTATTTATTTACAAAATTTGGCGGGGGCCGAGCAACAAGTTATGCTCCAACACAGCTTACGAACGGTCCACCAGTCATCCGTTAAGTCAACTGCTTGATTGGGACCCACACCAAACTAAAATTCCGACAAAGTTAGGTACCAAAGGCAAAGGTGTGCCATTTTATAGGCACCAAACTCAAAATACCCCTTATTATAAATATTTTCTACATATATAACTCTCTTTGTCCCCCAAGGGTTTATGTAATCTCTTTTTCGACTATTTTGCTCATAACTTCTTCATACGAAGTGGGAATGACCTCATTCTTTTCTATTACCTCTGTCTTTCAGTTTCCCACAGTATACAGAAAATTTTTAAGGATTTTTACGCTTAGCAATTGGTGTTTCATCCTTATTTTCAATGTAAGGGATGACTTCCCTCTTTATTTTTGGGATCAACATACGTAGAAATGCAATTTGGATAACATGTAGAGCCTTTAAATGTATTATTTTTTACCACAATCATTTTTTATAAAATTTTATTATAAAAATGAGTTTATCTAGTTTATAGTTTGGTTTTAAAAAGAGGATTTCGACTTCTAACGAAGTCACTGGACTTCCTTGAGTCAATGCATCCAAAATGCAAGCTTTTTTCGACTCTCAAGCCTCTAGACATGTAATTTATGCAGGGAATATTTTTTCTGAAAATTTTCTATTAAAGGGGAGTATTTCTGTTTCATGATTTGATCTTGATCATAGAGTTCCGACATCTAACGAAGTCTGGGGACTTCCTTGAGTCATTTGTATTTATGGTATTTTATTCAAATTTTGCAATGATTATCTAGCTTAAAGAAGATCCCATAATCGTTGAGAAGTTATTAACGGTTGCAAACCTTATCTCCTTTTTTCCATGTTTTATTATAGGTAATCTATGACCTTTTTGAAAGATTAGAAGTTCATTATTATAAGGGATATTTCGAGTTTGGTGCCTATAAAATAGTACATTTTCGCGTTTGGTGCCTAACTTTGTCAATATCTGAGTTTGATGCCCAATCAACGAATTGGCATTGATTGACCGTGTTGACCATCCAATTTAGAGTTAAAAATGTGAAATGTATAATAAAATTCTAAACTCCGTTTTATTCACTAACTGCGCCTTATCTTCTACATACTCCATGTTTGAGAAATGAGAGTTGTTGATTTTCATTCACGAGGTTTTAGGTTCCACTCTTAATACCATTGCCATCTTCTTTCATTGCTAATCTAAAATCATACACTGAGCTACTGTTATTTTCTCATATGACCACCTGTTTACAAAGAATTAAATCCAAAGTATAAGCATAGCTCCCTTCATTGTTTACCGGTAATTCATCCAAAATCTATCTCTCATGTAAACCCAAATAATCGTTTCCTTAAACCTTCAAACTAACCATTATTGTATTGAACAAATGAATCCATGTAAATGACCCTATTCATTTTTCAAATTAATCATTATTGCATTAATTAAATTTGGTTCCACTTTATGTAAATCCATAGTTATCATGGCAGTCAGATAAGTCAGCCTTATTTCTCTGGAACGCTTGTAACGTGTTTGGAAAATGATCTAGAGAGATTTCCCTACCGTGGTCCGTGTTAGTGAACTAGTTAAATTAAATAATGATTATTTAAACAATTATTCACAAATACACGTATTTATTTACAAAAGTTGGCAGGGGGCCGAGCAACAAGTTGTGCTCCAACACAGCTTGTGAACGGTCCACCAGTCATCCGTTAAGTCAACTGCTTGTTTGGGACCCACACCAAACTCAAATTCCGACAAAGTTAGGTACCAAAGGCAAGGGTGTGCCATTTTATAGGCACCAAATTCAAAATACACCTTATAATAAATATTGTCTACTTATATAACTCTCTTTGTCCCCCAAGGTTTTGTGTAATCTCTTTTTCGACTATTTTGCTCATAACTTCTTCATACGAAGTGGGAATGACCTCATTCTTTTTCTGTTACCTCTGTATTTCTGTTCCCCACAGTATACATGAAAACAATTTAGGTTTTGTACGCTTAACAATTGGTGTTTCATCCTTATTTTCAATGTAAAAGATGACTTCCCTTTTTATTTTTGGAATCAACATACGTAGAAATGCCATTTGGATAACATGTAAAGCTTTTAAATGTATTATTTTTTACCACAATCATTTTTAAGAAAATTTATAATAAAAATGAGTTTATCTAGTTTATAGTTTGGTTTTAAAAAAATGATTTTGACTTCTAACGAAGTCACTGGACTTCCTTGAGTCAATGCATCCAAAATGCAAGCTTTTTTCGACTCTCAAGCCTCTAGACATGTAGTTTGTGCAGGAAATATTTTTTATGAAAATTTTCTATTAAAGGGGAGTCTTTCTGTTTCATGATTTGGTCTTGATCATAGAGTTCCGACATCTAACGAAGCCTGAGGACTTCCTTGAGTCATTTGTGTTTATGGTATTTTATTCAAATTTTGCAATGATTATCTAGCTTAAAGAAGATCCCATAATCGTTGAGAAGTTATAAACGGTTGCAAACCTTATCTCCTTCTTTCCATGTTTTATTATAGGTAATCTATGACCTTTTTAAAAGTTTATAAGTTCATTATTAGAAGGGATATTTCGAGTTTGGTGCCTATAAAATGGTACACTTTCGCGTTTGGTTCCAAACTTTGTCAATATCTGAGTTTGGTGCCAAGTCAACGAATTGGCGTTGATTGACCGTGTTGACCATCCAATTTAGAGTTACAAATGTGAAATGTCTAATAAAATTATAAACTCCGTTTCATTCACTAACTGCGCCTTATCTTCTACATACTCCATGTTTGAGAAATGAGAGTTGTTGATTTTTATTCACGAGGTTTTAGGTTCCACTCTTAATACCATTGCCATCTTCTTTCATTGCTAATCTCAAATCATACACTGAGTTACTGTTATTTTCTCATATGACCACCTCTTTACAAAAAGTTAAATCCAAAGTATAAGCATAGCTCCCTTCATTGTTTACCGGTAAATCATCCAAAATATATCTCTCATGTAAACCCCAATAATCGTTTCCTTAAACCTTCAACTAACCATTATTGTATTGAACAAATGAATCCATGTAAATGACCCTATTCATTTTTCAAATTAATCATTATTTCATTAATTAAATTTGTTTTCACTTTATGTAAATCCATAGTTATCATGTCAGTCAGATAAGTCAGCCTTATTTCTCTGGAACGCTCGTAACGTGTTTGGAAAATGATCTAGAGAGATTTCCCTACCGTGGTCCGTGTTAGTGAACTAGTTAAATTAAATAGTGATTGTTTAAACAATTATTCACAAGGAAACGTATTTATTTACAAAAGTTGGCGGGGGAAGAGCAACAAGTTGTGCTCTAACACAGCTTGTGAACGGTCCACCAGTCATCCGTTAAGTAACCTGCTTGGTTGGGACCAACACCAAACTTAAATTCCGACAAAGTTAGGTACCAAAGGCAAAGGTGTGCCATTTTATAGGCACCAAACTCAAAATACCCCTTATTATAAATATTGTCTACTTATATAACTCTCTTTGTCCCCCAAGGTTTTGTGGAATCTCTTTTTCGACTATTTTGCTCATAACTTCTTCATACGAAGTGGGAATGACCTCATTCTTTTTCTGTTACCTCTGTCTTTCAGTTCCACAAAGTTTACAGGAAAATTTTTAGGATTTCGACGCTTAGGAATTGGTGTGTCATACTTATTTTCAATGTAAGGGATGACTTCCCTCTTTATTTTTGGAATCAACATACGCAGAAATGCAATTTGGATAACATGTAGAGATCTTAAATGTATTATTTTTTACCACAATCATTTTTTAGAAAATTTTATAATAAAAATGAGTTTATCTAGTTTATAGTTTGGTTTTAAAAAAAGGATTTCGACTTCTAACGAAGTCACTGGACTTCCTTGAGTCAATGCATCCAAAATGCAAGCTTTTTTCGACTCTCAAGCCTCTAGACATGTTATTTGTGAAGGAAATATTTTTTCTGAAAATTTTCTATTAAAGAGGAGTCTTTCTGTTTCATGATTTGGTCTTGATCATAGAGTTCCGACATCTAACGAAGCCTGCGGACCTCCTTGAGTCATTTGTGTTTATGGTATTTTATTCAAATTTTGCAATGATTATCTAGCTTAAAGAAGATCCCATAATCGTTAAGAAGTTATTAACCGTTGCAAACCTTATCTCCTTCTTTCCATGTTTTATTATAGGTAATCTATGACCTTTTTAAAAGATTAGAAGTTCATTATTAGAAGGGATATTTCGAGTTTGGTGCCTATAAAATGGTACATTTTCGCGTTTGGTGCCTAACTTTGTTAAAATCTGAGTTTGGTGCCCAGTCAACGAATTGGCGTTGATTGACCGTGTTGACCATCCAATTTTGAGTTAAAAATGTGAAATGTCTAATAAAATTCTAAACTCCGTTTTATTCACTAACTGCGCCTTATCTTCTACATACTCCATGTTTGAGAAATGAGAGTTGTTGATTTTCATTCACGAGGTTTTAGGTTCCACTCTTAATACCATCGCCATCTTCTTTCATTGCTAATCTCAAATCATACACTGAGCTACTGTTATTTTATCATATGAGCACCTGTTTACACAAAATTAAATCAAAAGTATATGCATAGCTCCCTTCATTGTTTACCGGTAAATCATCCAAAATCTATCTCTCATGTAAACCCCAATAATCGTTTCCTTAAACCTTCAAACTAACCATTATTGTATTGTACAAATGAATTCATGCAAATGACCCTATTCATTTTTCAAATTAATCATTATTTTATTAATTAAATTTGTTTCCATTTTATGTAAATCCATAGTTATCATGGCAGTCAGATAAGTCAGCCTTATTTCTCTTGAAAGCTCGTAACGTGTTTGGAAAATGATCTAGAGAGATTTCCCTACCGTGGTCCGTGTTACTGAACTAGTTAAATTAAATAATGATTGTTTAAAAAATTATTCACAAAGACACGTATTTATTTACAAAATTTGGCGGGGGGGCGAGCAACAAGTTGTGCTCCAACACAGCTTGTGAACGGTCCACCAGTCATCCTTTAAGTCAACTGCCTTGTTGGGACCCACACCAAACTCAAATTCTGACAAAGTTAGGCACCAAAGGAAAAGGTGTGCCATTTTATAGGCACCAAACTCAAAATAACCCTTATTATCAATATTGTCTACTTATATAACCCTCTTTGTCCCCCAAGGTTTTGTGTAATCTCTTTTTCGACTATTTTGCTCATAACTTCTTCATACGAAGTGGGAATGACCTCATTCTTTTTCTGTTACCTCTGTCTTTAAGTTCCCCAAAGTATACAAGAAATTTTTTAGGATTTGGACGCTTAGAGATTGGTGTTTAATCCTTATTTTCAATGTAAAGGATGACTTCCCTCTTTATTTTTGGAATCAACATACGTAAAAATGCAATTTGGATAACATGTAGAGCCTTTAAATGTATTATTGTTTACCACAGTCATTTTTTAGAAATTTTTTTAATAAAAATGAATTTATCTAGTTTATAGTTTGCTTTTGAAAAAAGGTTTTCGACTTCTAACGAAGTCACTGGACTTCCTTGAGTCAATGCATCCAAAATGCAAGCTTTTTTCGACTCTCAAGCCTCTAGACATGTAATTTGTGCAGGAAATATTTTTTCTGAAAATTTTCTAACAAAGGGGAGTCTTTCTGTTTCATGATTTGGTCTTGATCATAGAGTTCCGACATCTAACGAAGCCTGTGATGTGTTTTCAAATGTTGTTGTAGATAGTGGTAAAAGAGGTTCTTTCGAACTTGTGAAGGTAACTTTTTTTTTAGATTTAATTAAATTGTAAAGAAAATAACAAAGTGATTGAAGTCTTTATGGAGAAAATAGGGCTAAGGATTCCACTTTTCTCTACCAATTTAAAATGGTATTTCTAATATTATTATGCAATTTTTTTTCGTTTAAATAATTTTAATTATTGCAAATATGGATTTTATAAAAGAATAAATGTAAGTTAAAAGCATGGGATATCAAGAACACTAAGTTAAGCATATCCCATCAATCAAAATAACAATTACTTGATAAAAATCCTTGTGAAACTATTTATTCAAGGCAAATAATTAAATATAATAAATTGCATAAATAATTAAATAGAAATTACCCCTTTTTCATTGTCCGAAAAGTTTCCTCCGTTGCCCCAGAGAATGGGTTTAGCTCATCATGGTGAAATACCTCTCAAATTGATTCATTGATACTCAAAAGTTGTTTACAATTAAGAGAAAATGGAGAAAAATTGGTTTACAACACTGTTTGCAACGCATACAATCGTTACAAACTACTGATAAAACAACGACAGGAATGAACTGCTGTTGTCTGGTTGATGCGACGCACAGCTGAGCGTTGCAGACGCTGTTGGAAAACGTCTGTCTTGGAATGACTGTTCTTCACCAGCAGAAACTTTCTCACTGTAACTTTTTTGTACACCTCTTGTGATTTCTCTATTCCTCCCAAAACCTTTTCCGTCCCTTTTTTTTCTTTCTCTGCCTCCAATGAAACTCTTTTATAACAAACATGTCCAAAGAATCTCTCCCATTAATCCCCGAAATCCTTCATTACTCGGTTATATTTTTCATGGCCTGTTTAGGAAGCAAATCAGATTTTGATTTCCCTTGCGTTTATAACAAATATTTTGTTACTCAATCTTCTAAGATTCGATGAATATTATCCTAAGTACAATATATTCACTCTTTACTCGAGTATCTTCAAAAAAATAACTCGAAATTCTCTCTGTTTCCAAAAATATTTCTCTTCCCTGTTCGACTCTGTTTGACTCGATCCAGCCCAATTCGGTTGATCCAATTCATTGTACCAGGCCTGTTATGCTATATTAAGTCCATCCCAATCATTTCCAGCGATTGAATCTCGTTAAAACAGTCCAAAAATTCAACTCCAAAATCTGCCAGCGTCTGCATGCATTTTCCCGCCAAATTCATTTTCAAACGAAGAAGAAAGGGAGGTGCCCTGAATCCAAAACGCGTGTGCCTTAATCCTCTGGGTGCCTGGGGGTGCCCTTATCCAAAAGATGGATGTCTTTAGTAATTTCTATAAGGTGCCTTTAACACTTTTTCTGGGACTTTTCCGACATATTTCTGGGGTGCCTCTGGTGCATTTCTGGGGTGCTCTTGGTAATTTTCTCCGGGGGTGCAAAACATCACTTATTGAGCAACTCTTTCTACACAAGGGTATTTCTCCAAAAAACACCTAAACAAACATAAAAACACCACAATAAGCACAAATGGGTACTAACAAAATACACAAAAGGGATGAAAATAGACACATAAATGCGTCTATCAAATACCCCCAAACTTATTATTTGCTAGTCCCGAGCAAATTTATTTTAGAAAATAAAATGACTACACTTAGCACGTGCAGCAAGCCGTTAAACCACTAGGTGTCCCTAGTGGCGGAGTGTTGTCTCCGGAGGGTTTACCAGAGGTGTACCCACAAAACCTTTACTCCAGACCCTAGCTATCTACAAGGAACCTTGGAAGGCACTAAAAAATCTCCTTGGTTGGCATACTTATTGATTATGGGAAGAAGAACCCTGATGCGAAATTCCAATTGATGTACACGAGTTTACACTCAAGCATACTAAAAATTCATATAAAGTGACAGAGCTCTACTCAGATAGTTTCTGGACATCATAAACCGGAGTCAACTAATCACATGGAAAGATTAAGAAGATGGATAAAGAAAAATAGATGGTTTAAAGTGATGGTGTTTCCCATATCTGTCTGAAGGCCTTTGCCAAGGTGAACCTAACCTAAACGACTGAGATACCGGTCTGACTAATATCAACACACTGGCATATACAAGGGGACCAGTGGTTAATAATCTTAACTCTAGGTCAACACACTGGCATATACAAGGGTTCCAGTGGTCGACTTTATTGAACACACATTTATTTAAGAACTAACAACATGATTAGATCTTGTGGATCCAAGCGCATGCTTCTTATCAGCAGATTACATGTAATTCCCGTGGATCCTGCATTCCACGCTTGTTTAGGCGACGGAGACAGGGAGAACACACATATATTGCTATCCAAGTGTTAGTATTTATTCCGATTGGTCTATTGGTTTGTTTTTTTTTTTTTTTTTTGTTGTAAGGTACTCAGTCACTCTATTACACCCGCATTGGTAACAACTTGAATCGTGTGCCCCACCAAATCACTTAAAAAAAATATAAACAGAAGGATTAGGATTCTTTCGATGTTTCCATCACGAGGATATGGCGAAACTACCATGTTTTTATAACACCTGAGCTCTGTGCTTTTATGAATAGACTCTTTAGATGTTCCCATCTAATCAGATTGGTTCCTCAACTCCTATAACCAAAATGCTTCCATTCACTTAGATTGGTTAGTGACCTCCTTAATTAAGCATAAATTTCTAGGCTCTAGAGTTTATTTATTACAAAAAGTTTCTTCCCCACCCCCAAACTTAAATCTAACATTGTCCTCAATGTTCTAAAGATGAAATTAAAAGCATGAACAAGGGGAAATCGATACCACTGGAGGGAAAGAAATAAGGAAGGATATTACTGAATCACATGAGTGAGGAAGCCTCCCAGTAAATGCTAAATTTATAGTCATTAGCTAGACATCAAGTACCTCTCAAAGAATTTTCACCTTTCGAAGTCGTATACCAATAGTCGGAACAATTGTGGGTCCATAAGACCAAATAGAGCTAACACGAGGATGAGAAAACTGCACTGGATTAGAAAAATGAACAGAAGGAGTACGTCCTCATCTAAGATTTCTGTCAAGACAACTGGGTTTGCATGATTGAGCTTCATATGTGTGTCTCGATAACTAGAGTCATCCGCAAAATGGGTCTCTAATACCTGGGTTACCTCCTGGACAGTATAAGGAGGATCGAGTTGCGGAATCTGAACAGACTCTAGTAGTATCTCAGACGTACAAGGTTCGAGTCCCAAGTTAGGGACTCGACTTAGGGATACTTGACGATCACAAGAATCATCACTACCCTTAGACAAGCCTTTAATTATTGCTTGAATTTCCGGATCTTCCCAGTCCTTAAAATACTCAAGAGATTCTTCTAGTTCTCCACCCTTAGACAAGCCTTTAATTATTTCTTGAATTTCCGGATCTTCCCAGTCCTTAAAATACTCAAGAGATTCTTCTAGTTCTCCACCCCCAAACTTAGGATTCTGGTTGTCTCTACATAGACTAGTCACAATACTCCTAATTTCTGGATTATCTGGTTCTTGAAAAAGTTCTATTGCTTTCCCTAAGTTGTAATCAGGTGGTTTATCTTCAGCTTGCTTCATATCCGCTATGGTCCACTCTAAAGTTTCCTTATTTTCTTGAAACACGGTTTCTTGCCTAATATTCTGATCACTGTCCAAATCGGAAACTATAATCACATGGAAAGACTTCAACATAGCATTTACTCGTTCGATGTTACTATCCTTGTCGAAATCCAGGCTCAAATGGGATAGAAAACTCTCTAATGGATCATCCGATACGATGTTTGGTAATGCCTCCTGATCTAAGGTTCCTATCATGTTCACTTCTTCAATATATGTGTTATCTAGCTCAGAATGTAGCTTGTTCACATTAAAAATATTCAGCTCAATAGTCATATTACCAAAAGATAAGTTCATGATACCATTTCGACAATTTATAATTGCATTAGACGTAGCCAAAAATGGGAGACCTAAAATCACCGGTATCTGGTTCTCTGGGTCAGGGACATGTTGGGTATCTAGGACAACGAAATACACAGGATAAATAAACTTGTCGACCTCAATAAGAACATCCTCTATCACACCACGAGGGATTTTAACAGACCTATCAGCTAACTGGAGTGTTATCTTGGTAGGTTTTAATTCTCCAAGTCCTAGATTTAAGTACACATGGTATGGTAATAAATTCACACTTGCTCCTAAGTCAAGTAAAGCTCTTTCTACCCGGTATTTTCCTATCGTGCAAGCAATGGTAGGTGAACCTGGGTCTTTATATTTAGGAGTGGTGTTCTGAATAATCGAACTTACATGACAAGCTAGAAAGGCATTTTTAGGGACACTAAGATTTCGCTTTCGCGTACACATATCCTTGAGGAACTTGGAATAAGCCGGTAGTTGCCTAATTGCCTCTAGTAACGGAAGGTTTATAGTAACTTTCTTAAAAACCTCCATTATGTCATTGAAGTTGGATTCATTTTTCGTTGGTGCTAATAGCCGGGGAAATGGGGCTCTGGGAACGAAGTCAGGCTTAACATGACCCTCATTGGTCTCTTTAGAGGCTCTATCAGTCTCTTCTGGTTCAGCAGGGTGAACTACATCATGTTCACTATCAGGCATGGCAACCTTGTTTTCAACTTTCTTCCCACTCCTAAGGGTTATAATAGCATTCACATGTTCAGATGATCTTCCTCCTATTTCATAAACTCCTCTAGGATTAGGATGAGTCTGACTAGGAAACTTGCCTTTTTCTCTCAAAGTCTCGTTTATCTGACTAACCTGGGTTTTCAACTCGGAAATAGCCTGAGAGTTAGCTTGACCTATTCTCTTATTATCGTCTAAACCTTGAGCAACGGATTGTTGAAACTCCATAGTATTACGAGTCAATAAAGCAAGAGACTCTTCTAAACTCATAATCTTCTTGTCTGAAGGGTTCTGAAACTGTGCCGGAACTGAAGGATTCTTAGTATATCCAAAACCTGGGGAAACCTGAGAGTTACTAGACTGACCTTGATTCTGGCCCTTAGACCAAGAAAGGTTGGGGTGGTTTCTCCATCCAGGGTTATAGGTTTCTGAATATGGGTCAGACTTCTGTCGATTATCAAATCTAGTGTTGTTATAGAGAGCATTGGCTTGCTCTTCAATCACATGGCCTTCCCAAAAAGGCTCTATTCTTCCACTACTACCACTAGAATGACCTAATTCTAAGGCTTCTAACCTTTTGGCTATGGCAGCTATTTTAGCGTCTGACTCATAAGATCCTTCTACCCTATTGACATTTCCTCTACTCGGAAGAATTTTTTTCTTGGGTTCCCTACTATGTTCCCATTGTTGGTCTTATCAGCGATTTCATTCAAAAATGTCATCGCTTCATCAACGGTTTTATTCTCAAACCCACCTGTGCATAAGGACTCAACCATGGTTGTTGTTGAATAATCTAAACCCTCGTAGAGGATCTGAACTAACCTGACCTTCTCTAAACCATGATGAGGACACTGAGATATTAAGTCATTGAACCTTTCTAAATACCTATATAAGGATTCTCCTTCTTGTTGAGAAAATGTACATATTTGTGTCCTAACAGACGATGTTTTGTGCCTTGGGAAAAACTTCTGTATAAAGGCAGAAGTAAGTTGGTCATAGGTTTCAATTGACTCAGAAGCCAAACTGTATAGCCATGCTTTGGCTTTATCTTTTAAGGAAAAGGGAAATAACCTAAGTTTCAGAGCATCATCATCTAGGTTTTTAATTCGTAGAGTACAACAAATTTCCTCAAATTCCCTAATATGAAAATAGGGGTTTTCATTTTCTTTTCCTAAAAAAATTGGGAGCATCTGCAAGGTCCCAGGTTTCAGTTCATAAGTTGCCTCGGTTTCAGCTAACTTGATACAAGATTGACGAGAGGTCCTAACTGGGTTTAACAAATCTTTCAAAGTTGCCATCTTTGGCACAATTGGAGTACTAGGGGTACTCCTCTCACTCAGAGATAAATTCTCAAAACTGAAGTTTCCAAAAACAGGGCTCTCAAAAGAACAATCTTCGAGCTCCCTGTTTATATTAGAAGAACTACTAGGTTTTTCGCTAATCAATCGACCTAGAGTATCTCTTTTACAAGCCCTATTAACAAAATCGGGCATACACTAAAAAAAATCAAAAATGAATAAAAATCCTAACAGGAAGGTTCTAGCAATCACACAACAGGCTGACTCGACTTTACCACAGCAAACCTAAAGATTTCTAGCAAACAACAATCATGATGGTTCACTTAGATTGTTTCTAGACTAGCTTCTATTTCTCGAAGGGGAATTCGTTACAATTTAAGCAAACCCCTCTGGAATCAATCCGAGTCAAAGTAAGTTGAATCGAGGCGAGGGAAGCTTAAGAGCTTTGAAACCCAAGGCCTCACCGCAAGGCGGCGCAATCACGCATTCAACTCTCAGAGACCGTCATGAACTTCGAAGTATGCTAAAAGAATAACCAATATTCTTCGAAAAAATTTCCTAATAAGCTCGATACCCTATAGGTCTCTTTCTAATCAAATTTTAAGGTTTGGGTTCGCGTTAGGTTTTGTTTTCCTAAAGCGGGCAAGAAGGGAGTGGTGATGAAATCCAAACCCTTATCTTGTTTAGGCCAGGCCTTGCCCTTCACTAGGAAAATTAAATGCAGTCCAAATTCGTCCTCAAACAATGAACACCTTAAGGAATCCAGTAACTCGCTTACAGGGGATTCGCGAGTGTTTCGATGGACTTACCTCCCGTACCAGACGGGCGAAGAACCGTTGTCGTCGACTCGGGCCACGACTCCTATGTCGTGTGCGAACCCAAGGGGCCGAGGTGATATCGTAATCACCGTCCTTCCCTGCACACAATTTTTATTTAAAAGTACCCTTCCGTAGGGTTTAAAAAAAATTAAAGTCCAGTCCAAGAGTTCAAAAAGGAAAAAAAAATAAAAATAATAATAATACAAAAATTCCTCACACACTCTAAAAAAATTAAAAATAATAATAATAAAAAAAATATTAAAAATTAAATCCTAAAAATTTTTATTTGTCTTCTTTTTTTCTTCTTTTTCTCTTTTCGCTTTAAGCTTTAAGCTTTTCCTCTCCAAGTCCTTAGCTTTCACTTCAAACCTGCAAAATCAAGACAAAAAGAAACGTAAAAAGGAACAAACAATTTTTAAAAAAAAATAATAAACCTAAAAAAAATATTCTACCTAAGCACAGGTCCACGTCGGCGGTGCCAAAAATTGATGTGTTTTCAAATGTTGTTGTAGATAGTGGTAAAAGAGGTTCTTTCGAACTTGTGAAGGTAACTTTTTTTTTTAGATTTAATTAAATTGTAAAGAAAATAACAAAGTGATTGAAGTCTTTATGGAGAAAAGAGGGCTAAGGATTCCACTTTTCTCTACCAATTTAAAATGGTATTTCTAATATTATTATGCAATTTTTTTTCGTTTAAATAATTTTAATTATTGCAAATATGGATTTTATAAAAGAATAAATGTAAGTTAAAAGCATGGGATATCAAGAACACTAAGTTAAGCATATCCCATCAATCAAAATAACAATTACTTGATAAAAATCCTTGTGAAACTATTTATTCAAGGCAAATAATTAAATATAATAAATTGCATAAATAATTAAATAGAAATTACCCCTTTTTCATTGGCCGAAAAGTTTCCTCCGTTGCCCCAAAGAATGGGTTTAGCTCATCATGGTGAAATACCTCTCAAATTGATTCATTGATACTCAAAATTTGTTTACAATTAAGAGAAAATGGAGAAAAATTGGTTTACAACACTGTTTGCAACGCATACAATCGTTACAAACTACTGATAAAACAACGACAGGAATGAACTGCTGTTGTCTGGTTGATGCGACGCACAGCTGAGCGTTGCAGACGCTGTTGGAAAACGTCTGTCTTGGACTGACTGTTCTTCACCAGCAGAAACTTTCTCACTGTAACTTTTTTGTACACCTCTTGTGATTTCTCTGTTCCTCCCAAAACCTTTTCCGTCCCTTTTTTTTCTTTCTCTGCCTCCAATGAAACTCTTTTATAACAAACATGTCCAAAGAATCTCTCCCATTAATCCCCGAAATCCTTCATTACTCGGTTATATTTTTCATGGCCTGTTTAGGAAGCAAATCAGATTTTGATTTCCCTTGCGTTTATAACAAATATTTTGTTACTCAATCTTCTAAGATTCGATGAATATTATCCTAAGTACAATATATTCACTCTTTACTCGAGTATCTTCAAAAAAATAACTCGAAATTCTCTCTGTTTCCAAAAATATTTCTCTTCCCTGTTCGACTCTGTTTGACTCGATCCAGCCCAATTCGGTTGATCCAATTCATTGTACCAGGCCTGTTATGCTATATTAAGTCCATCCCAATCATTTCCAGCGATTGAATCTCGTTAAAACAGTCCAAAAATTCAACTCCAAAATCTGCCAGCGTCTGCATGCATTTTCCCGCCAAATTCATTTTCAAACGAAGAAGAAAGGGAGGTGCCCTGAATCCAAAACGCGTGTGCCTTAATCCTCTGGGTGCCTGGGGGTGCCCTTATCCAAAAGATGGGTGTCTTTAGTAATTTCTATAAGGTGCCTTTAACACTTTTTCTGGGACTTTTCCGACATATTTCTGGGGTGCCTCTGGTGCATTTCTGGGGTGCTCTTGGTAATTTTCTCCGGGGGTGCAAAACATCACTTATTGAGCAACTCTTTCTACACAAGGGTATTTCTCCAAAAAACACCTAAACAAACATAAAAACACCACAATAAGCACAAATGGGTACTAACAAAATACACAAAAGGGATGAAAATAGACACATAAATGCGTCTATCAAATACCCCCAAACTTATTATTTGCTAGTCCCGAGCAAATTTATTCTAGAAAATAAAATGACTACACTTAGCACGTGCAGCAAGCCGTTAAACCACTAGGTGTCCCTAGTGGCGGAGTGTTGTCTCCGGAGGGTTTACCAGAGGTGTACCCACAAAACCTTTACTCCAGACCCTAGCTATCTACAAGGAACCTTGGAAGGCACTAAAAAATCTCCTTGGTTGGCATACTTATTGATTATGGGAAGAAGAACCCTGATGCGAAATTCCAATTGATGTACACGAGTTTACACTCAAGCATACTAAAAATTCATATAAAGTGACAGAGCTCTACTCAGATAGTTTCTGGACATCATAAACCGGAGTCAACTAATCACATGGAAAGATTAAGAAGATGGATAAAGAAAAATAGATGGTTTAAAGTGATGGTGTTTCCCATATCTGTCTGAAGGCCTTTGCCAAGGTGAACCTAACCTAAACGACTGAGATACCGGTCTGACTAATATCAACACACTGGCATATACAAGGGGACCAGTGGTTAATAATCTTAACTCTAGGTCAACACACTGGCATATACAAGGGTTCCAGTGGTCGACTTTATTGAACACACATTTATTTAAGAACTAACAACATGATTAGATCTTGTGGATCCAAGCGCATGCTTCTTATCAGCAGATTACATGGCAATTCCCGTGGATCCTGCATTCCACGTTTGTTTAGGCGACAGAGACAGGGAGAACACACATATATTGCTATCCAAGTGTTAGTATTTATTCCGATTGGTCTATTGGTCTGGTCTTCTTTTTTTTTTTTTTTTGTTGTAAGGTACTCAGTCACTCTATTACACCCGCATTGGTAACAACTTGAATCGTGTGCCCCACCAAATCACTTAAAAAAAAAATATAAACAGAAGGATTAGGATTCTTTCGATGTTTCCATCACGAGGATATGGCGAAACTACCATGTTTTTATAACACCTGAGCTCTGTGCTTTTGTGAATAGACTCTTTAGATGTTCCCATCTAATCAGATTGGTTCCTCAACTCCTATAACCAAAATGCTTCCATTCACTTAGATTGGTTAGTGCCCTCCTTAATTAAGCATAAATTTCTAGGCTCTAGAGTTTATTTATTACAAAAAGTTTCTTCCCCACCCCCAAACTTAAATCTAACATTGTCCTCAATGTTCTAAAGATGAAATTAAAAGCATGAACAAGGGGAAATCGATACCACTGGAGGGAAAGAAATAAGGAAGGATATTACTGAATCACATGAGTGAGGAAGCCTCCCAGTAAATGCTAAATTTATAGTCATTAGCTAGACATCAAGTACCTCTCAAAGAATTTTCACCTTTCGAAGTCGTATACCAATAGTCGGAACAATTGTGGGTCCATAAGACCAAATAGAGCTAACACGAGGATGAGAAAACTGCACTGGATTAGAAAAATGAACAGAAGGAGTACGTCCTCATCTAAGATTTCTGTCAAGACAACTGGGTTTGCATGATTGAGCTTCATATGTGTGTCTCGATAACTAGAGTCATCCGCAAAATGGGTCTCTAATACCTGGGTTACCTCCTGGACAGTATAAGGAGGATCGAGTTGCGGAATCTGAACAGACTCTAGTAGTATCTCAGACGTACAAGGTTCGAGTCCCAAGTTAGGGACTCGACTTAGGGATACTTGACGATCACAAGAATCATCACTACCCTTAGACAAGCCTTTAATTATTGCTTGAATTTCCGGATCTTCCCAGTCCTTAAAATACTCAAGAGATTCTTCTAGTTCTCCACCCTTAGACAAGCCTTTAATTATTTCTTGAATTTCCGGATCTTCCCAGTCCTTAAAATACTCAAGAGATTCTTCTAGTTCTCCACCCCCAAACTTAGGATTCTGGTTGTCTCTACATAGACTAGTCACAATACTCCTAATTTCTGGATTATCTGGTTCTTGAAAAAGTTCTATTGCTTTCCCTAAGTTGTAATCAGGTGGTTTATCTTCAGCTTGCTTCATATCCGCTATGGTCCACTCTAAAGTTTCCTTATTTTCTTGAAACACGGTTTCTTGCCTAATATTCTGATCACTGTCCAAATCGGAAACTATAATCACATGGAAAGACTTCAACATAGCATTTACTCGTTCGATGTTACTATCCTTGTCGAAATCCAGGCTCAAATGGGATAGAAAACTCTCTAATGGATCATCCGATACGATGTTTGGTAATGCCTCCTGATCTAAGGTTCCTATCATGTTCACTTCTTCAATATATGTGTTATCTAGCTCAGAATGTAGCTTGTTCACATTAAAAATATTCAGCTCAATAGTCATATTACCAAAAGATAAGTTCATGATACCATTTCGACAATTTATAATTGCATTAGACGTAGCCAAAAATGGGAGACCTAAAATCACCGGTATCTGGTTCTCTGGGTCAGGGACATGTTGGGTATCTAGGACAACGAAATACACAGGATAAATAAACTTGTCGACCTCAATAAGAACATCCTCTATCACACCACGAGGGATTTTAACAGACCTATCAGCTAACTGGAGTGTTATCTTGGTAGGTTTTAATTCTCCAAGTCCTAGATTTAAGTACACATGGTATGGTAATAAATTCACACTTGCTCCTAAGTCAAGTAAAGCTCTTTCTACCCGGTATTTTCCTATCGTGCAAGCAATGGTAGGTGAACCTGGGTCTTTATATTTAGGAGTGGTGTTCTGAATAATCGAACTTACATGACAAGCTAGAAAGGCATTTTTAGGGACACTAAGATTTCGCTTTCGCGTACACATATCCTTGAGGAACTTGGAATAAGCCGGTAGTTGCCTAATTGCCTCTAGTAACGGAAGGTTTATAGTAACTTTCTTAAAAACCTCCATTATGTCATTGAAGTTGGATTCATTTTTCGTTGGTGCTAATAGCCGGGGAAATGGGGCTCTGGGAACGAAGTCAGGCTTAACATGACCCTCATTGGTCTCTTTAGAGGCTCTATCAGTCTCTTCTGGTTCAGCAGGGTGAACTACATCATGTTCACTATCAGGCATGGCAACCTTGTTTTCAACTTTCTTCCCACTCCTAAGGGTTATAATAGCATTCACATGTTCAGATGATCTTCCTCCTATTTCATAAACTCCTCTAGGATTAGGATGAGTCTGACTAGGAAACTTGCCTTTTTCTCTCAAAGTCTCGTTTATCTGACTAACCTGGGTTTTCAACTCGGAAATAGCCTGAGAGTTAGCTTGACCTATTCTCTTATTATCGTCTAAACCTTGAGCAACGGATTGTTGAAACTCCATAGTATTACGAGTCAATAAAGCAAGAGACTCTTCTAAACTCATAATCTTCTTGTCTGAAGGGTTCTGAAACTGTGCCGGAACTGAAGGATTCTTAGTATATCCAAAACCTGGGGAAACCTGAGAGTTACTAGACTGACCTTGATTCTGGCCCTTAGACCAAGAAAGGTTGGGGTGGTTTCTCCATCCAGGGTTATAGGTTTCTGAATATGGGTCAGACTTCTGTCGATTATCAAATCTAGTGTTGTTATAGAGAGCATTGGCTTGCTCTTCAATCACATGGCCTTCCCAAAAAGGCTCTATTCTTCCACTACTACCACTAGAATGACCTAATTCTAAGGCTTCTAACCTTTTGGCTATGGCAGCTATTTTAGCGTCTGACTCATAAGATCCTTCTACCCTATTGACATTTCCTCTACTCGGAAGAATTTTTTTCTTGGGTTCCCTACTATGTTCCCATTGTTGGTCTTATCAGCGATTTCATTCAAAAATGTCATCGCTTCATCAACGGTTTTATTCTCAAACCCACCTGTGCATAAGGACTCAACCATGGTTGTTGTTGAATAATCTAAACCCTCGTAGAGGATCTGAACTAACCTGACCTTCTCTAAACCATGATGAGGACACTGAGATATTAAGTCATTGAACCTTTCTAAATACCTATATAAGGATTCTCCTTCTTGTTGAGAAAATGTACATATTTGTGTCCTAACAGACGATGTTTTGTGCCTTGGGAAAAACTTCTGTATAAAGGCAGAAGTAAGTTGGTCATAGGTTTCAATTGACTCAGAAGCCAAACTGTATAGCCATGCTTTGGCTTTATCTTTTAAGGAAAAGGGAAATAACCTAAGTTTCAGAGCATCATCATCTAGGTTTTTAATTCGTAGAGTACAACAAATTTCCTCAAATTCCCTAATATGAAAATAGGGGTTTTCATTTTCTTTTCCTAAAAAAATTGGGAGCATCTGCAAGGTCCCAGGTTTCAGTTCATAAGTTGCCTCGGTTTCAGCTAACTTGATACAAGATTGACGAGAGGTCCTAACTGGGTTTAACAAATCTTTCAAAGTTGCCATCTTTGGCACAATTGGAGTACTAGGGGTACTCCTCTCACTCAGAGATAAATTCTCAAAACTGAAGTTTCCAAAAACAGGGCTCTCAAAAGAACAATCTTCGAGCTCCCTGTTTATATTAGAAGAACTACTAGGTTTTTCGCTAATCAATCGACCTAGAGTATCTCTTTTACAAGCCCTATTAACAAAATCGGGCATACACTAAAAAAAATCAAAAATGAATAAAAATCCTAACAGGAAGGTTCTAGCAATCACACAACAGGCTGACTCGACTTTACCACAGCAAACCTAAAGATTTCTAGCAAACAACAATCATGATGGTTCACTTAGATTGTTTCTAGACTAGCTTCTATTTCTCGAAGGGGAATTCGTTACAATTTAAGCAAACCCCTCTGGAATCAATCCGAGTCAAAGTAAGTTGAATCGAGGCGAGGGAAGCTTAAGAGCTTTGAAACCCAAGGCCTCACCGCAAGGCGGCGCAATCACGCATTCAACTCTCAGAGACCGTCATGAACTTCGAAGTATGCTAAAAGAATAACCAATATTCTTCGAAAAAATTTCCTAATAAGCTCGATACCCTATAGGTCTCTTTCTAATCAAATTTTAAGGTTTGGGTTCGCGTTAGGTTTTGTTTTCCTAAAGCGGGCAAGAAGGGAGTGGTGATGAAATCCAAACCCTTATCTTGTTTAGGCCAGGCCTTGCCCTTCACTAGGAAAATTAAATGCAGTCCAAATTCGTCCTCAAACAATGAACACCTTAAGGAATCCAGTAACTCGCTTACAGGGGATTCGCGAGTGTTTCGATGGACTTACCTCCCGTACCAGACGGGCGAAGAACCGTTGTCGTCGACTCGGGCCACGACTCCTATGTCGTGTGCGAACCCAAGGGGCCGAGGTGATATCGTAATCACCGTCCTTCCCTGCACACAATTTTTATTTAAAAGTACCCTTCCGTAGGGTTTAAAAAAAATTAAAGTCCAGTCCAAGAGTTCAAAAAGGAAAAAAAAATAAAAATAATAATAATACAAAAATTCCTCACACACTCTAAAAAAATTAAAAATAATAATAATAAAAAAAATATTAAAATTAAATCCTAAAAATTTTTATTTGTCTTCTTTTTTTCTTCTTTTTCTCTTTTCGCTTTAAGCTTTAAGCTTTTCCTCTCCAAGTCCTTAGCTTTCACTTCAAACCTGCAAAATCAAGACAAAAAGAAACGTAAAAAGGAACAAACAATTTTTTTAAAAAAATAATAAACCTAAAAAAAATATTCTACCTAAGCACAGGTCCACGTCGGCGGTGCCAAAAATTGATGTGTTTTCAAATGTTGTTGTAGATAGTGGTAAAAGAGGTTCTTTCGAACTTGTGAAGGTAACTTTTTTTTTTAGATTTAATTAAATTGTAAAGAAAATAACAAAGTGATTGAAGTCTTTATGGAGAAAAGAGGGCTAAGGATTCCACTTTTCTCTACCAATTTAAAATGGTATTTCTAATATTATTATGCAATTTTTTTTCGTTTAAATAATTTTAATTATTGCAAATATGGATTTTATAAAAGAATAAATGTAAGTTAAAAGCATGGGATATCAAGAACACTAAGTTAAGCATATCCCATCAATCAAAATAACAATTACTTGATAAAAATCCTTGTGAAACTATTTATTCAAGGCAAATAATTAAATATAATAAATTGCATAAATAATTAAATAGAAATTACCCCTTTTTCATTGGCCGAAAAGTTTCCTCCGTTGCCCCAGAGAATGGGTTTAGCTCATCATGGTGAAATACCTCTCAAATTGATTCATTGATACTCAAAATTTGTTTACAATTAAGAGAAAATGGAGAAAAATTGGTTTACAACACTGTTTGCAACGCATACAATCGTTACAAACTACTGATAAAACAACGACAAGAATGAACTGCTGTTGTCTGGTTGATGCGACGCACAGCTGAGCGTTGCAGACGCTGTTGGAAAACGTCTGTCTTGGACTGACTGTTCTTCACCAGCAGAAACTTTCTCACTGTAACTTTTTTGTACACCTCTTGTGATTTCTCTGTTCCTCCCAAAACCTTTTCCGTCCCTTTTTTTACTTTCTATGCCTCCAATGAAACTCTTTTATAACAAACATGTCCAAAGAATCTCTCCCATTAATCCCCGAAATCCTTCATTACTCGGTTATATTTTTCATGGCCTGTTTAGGAAGCAAATCAGATTTTGATTTCCCTTGCGTTTATAACAAATATTTTGTTACTCAATCTTCTAAGATTCGATGAATATTATCCTAAGTACAATATATTCACTCTTTACTCGAGTATCTTCAAAAAAATAACTCGAAATTCTCTCTGTTTCCAAAAATATTTCTCTTCCCTGTTCGACTCTGTTTGACTCGATCCAGCCCAATTCGGTTGATCCAATTCATTGTACCAGGCCTGTTATGCTATATTAAAACCATCCCAATCATTTCCAGCGATTGAATCTCGTTAAAACAGTCCAAACATTCAACTCCAAAATCTGCCAGCGTCTGCATGCATTTTCCCGCCAAATTCATTTTCAAACGAAGAAGAAAGGGAGGTGCCCTGAATCCAAAACGCGTGTGCCTTAATCCTCTGGGTGCCTGGGGGTGCCCTTATCCAAAAGATGGGTGTCTTTAGTAATTTCTATAAGGTGCCTTTAACACTTTTTCTGGGACTTTTCCGACATATTGTTGGGGTGCCTCTGGTGCATTTCTGGGGTGCTCTTGGTAATTTTCTCCGGGGGTGCAAAACATCACTTATTGAGCAACTCTTTCTACACAAGGATATTTCTCCAAAAAACACCTAAACAAACATAAAAACACCACAATAAGCACAAATGGGTACTAACAAAATACACAAAAGGGATGAAAATAGACACATAAATGCGTCCATCAGCCTGCGGACTTCCTTGAGTCATTTGTGTTTATGGTATTTTATTCAAATTTTGCGATGATTATCTAGCTTAAAGAAGATCCCATAATCGTTGAGAAGTTATTAATGGTTGGAAACCTTATATCCTTCTTTCCATGTTTTATTATAGGTAATCTATGACCTTTTTAAGAGATTAGAAGTTCATTATTAGAAGGGATATTTCGAGTTTGGTGCCTATAAAATGGTACACTATCGCGTTTGGTGCCTAACTTTGTAAATATCTGAGTTTGGTGCCCAGTCAACGAATTGGCGTTGATTGACCGTGTTGACCATCCAATTTAGAGTTAAAAATGTGAAATGTCTAATAAAATTCTAACCTCCGATTTATTCACTAACTGCGCCCTATCTTCTACATACTCCATGTTTGAGAAATGAGAGTTGTTGATTTTCATTCACGAGGTTTTAGGTTCCACTCTTAATACCATTGCCATCTTCTCTCATTTCTAATCTCAAATCATACACTGAGCTACTGTTATTTTCTCATATGACCACCTGTTTACACAAAATTAAATCCAAAGTATAAGCATAGCTCCCTTCATTGTTTACCGGTAAATCATCCAAAATCTATCTCTCATGTAAACCCCAATAATCGTTTCCTTAAACCTTCAAACTAACCATTATTGTATTGAACAAATGAATTCATGCAAATGACCCTATTCATTTTTCCAATTAATCATTATTTTATTAATTAAATTTTTTTCCATTTTATGTAAATCCATAGTTATCATGGCAGTCAGATAAGTCAGCCTTATTTCTCTTGAAAGCTCGTAACGTGTTTGGAAAATGATCTAGAGAGATTTCCCTACCGTGTTCCGTATTACTGAACTAGTTAAATTAAATAATGATTGTTTAAAAAATTATTCACAAAGACACGTATTTATTTACAAAATTTGGCGGGGGGGCGAGCAACAAGTTGTGCTCCAACACAGCTTGTGAACGGTCCACCAGTCATCCGTTAAGTCAACTGCCTTGTTGGGACCCACACCAAACTCAAATTCTGACAAAGTTAGGCACCAAAGTAAAAGGTGTGCCATTTTATAGGCACCAAACTCAAAATAACCCTTATTATAAATATTGTCTACTTATATAACCCTCTTTGTCCCCCAAGGTTTTGTGTAATCTCTTTTTCGACTATTTTGCTCATAACTTCTTCATACGAAGTGGGAATGACCTCATTCTTTTTCTGTTACCTCTGTCTTTAAGTTCCCCACAGTATACAGTAAAATATATAGGATTCGGACGCTTAGCAATTGGTGTTTCATCCTTATTTTCAATGTAAAGGATGACTTCCCTCTTTATTTTTGGAATCAACATACGTAGAAATGCAATTTGGATAACATGTAGAGCCTTTAAATGTATTATTTTTTACCACAATTATTTTTTATAAAATTTTATAATAAAAATAAGTTTATCTGGTTTATAGTTTGGTTTTAAATAAAGGATTTCAACTTCTAACGAAGTCACTGGACTTCCTTGAGTCAATGCATCCAAAATGCAAGCTTTTTTCGACTCTCAAGCCTCTAGACATGTAATTTGTGCAGGAAATATTTTTTCTGAAAATTTTCTATTAAAGGGGAGTCTTTATAGTTCGTGATTTGGTCTTGATCATATAGTTCCGAAATCTAACGAAGCATGTGGACTTCCTTGAGTGATTTGTGTTTATGGTATTTTATTCAATTTTTGCGATGATTATCTAGCTTAAAGAAGATCCCATAATCGTTGAGAAGTTATTAACGGTTGCAAACCTTATATCCTTCTTTCCATGTTTTATTATAGGTAATGTATGACCTTTTTAAGAGATTAGAAGTTCATTATTAGAAGGGATATTTCGAGTTTGGTGCCTATAAAATGGTACACTTTCGCGTTTGGTGCCTAACTTTGTCAATATCTGAGTTTGGTGCCCAGTCAACGAATTGGCGTTGATTGACCGTGTTGACCATCCAATTTAGAGTTAAAAATGTGAAATGCCAGATAAAATTCTAAACTCCGTTTTATTCACTAACTGCACCATATCTTCTACATACTCAATGTTTGAGAAATGAGAGTTGTTGATTTTCATTCACGAGGTTTTAGGTTCCACTCTTAATACCATTGCCATCTTCTTTCATTGCTAATCTCAAATCATACACTAAGCTACTGTTATTTTCTCATATGAACACACGTCTACACAAAATTAAATCCAAAGTATAAGCATAGATCCCTTTATTGTTTACCGGTAAATCATCCAAAATATATCTCTCATAACAACCCCAATAATCATTTCCTTAAACCTTCAAACTAACCATTATTGTATTGAACAAATGAATCCATGTAAATGACCCTATTCATTTTTCAAATTAATCATTATTGTATTAATTAAATTTGTTTCCATTTTATGTAAATCCATAGTTATCATGGCAGTCAGATAAGTCAGCCTTATTTCTCTGGAACGCTCGTAACGTGTTTGGAAAATGATCTAGAGAGATTTCCCTACCGTGGTCCGTGTTAGTGAACTAGTTAAATTAAATAATGATTGTTTAAACAATTATTAACAAATACATGTATTTATTTACAAAAGTTGGCGGGGGGGCGAGCAACAAGTTGTGCTCCAACACAGCTTGTAAACGGTCCACCAGTCATCCGTTAAGTAAACTGCTTGATTTAGACCCACCCCAAACTCAAATTCCGACAAATTTAGGTACCAAAGGCAAAGGTGTGCCATTTTATAGGCACCAAACTCAAAATACCCCTTATTATAAATATTGTCTACTTATATAACTCTCTTTGTCCCCCAAGGGTTTGTGTAATCTCTTTTTCGACTATTTTGCTCATAACTTCTTCATACGAAGTGGGAATGACCTCATTCTTTTTCTGTTACCTCTGTCTTTCAGTTCCTCACAGTATACATGAAAAATTTCAGGATTTGGACGCTTAGCAATTGGTGTTTCATCCTTATTTTCAATGTAAATGATGACTTCCCTCTTTATTTTTGGAATCAACATACGTAGAAATGCAATTTGGATAACATGTAGAGCCTTTAAATGTATTATTGTTAACCACAATCATTTTTTTAGAAAATTTTATAATAAAAATGAGTTTATCTAGTTTATAGTTTGGTTTTACAAAAAGGATTTTGACTTCTAACGAAGTCACTGGACTTCCTTGAGTTAATGCATCCAAAATGCAAGATTTTTTCGACTCTCAAGCCTCTAGGCATGTAATTTGTGCAGGAAATATTTTTTCTGAAAATTTTCTATTAAAGGGGAGTCTTTCTGTTTCATGATTTGGTCTTGATCATAGAGTTATGACATCTAACGAAGCCTGCGGACTTCCTTGAGTCATTTGTGTTTTTGGTATTTTATTCAATTTTTGTGATGATTATCTAGCTTAAAGAAGATCCCATAATCGTTGAGAAGTTATTAACGGTTGCAAACCTTATATCCTTCTTTACATGTTTTATTATAGGTAATCTATGACCTTTTTAAGAGATTAGAATTTCATTTTTAGAAGGGATATTTCGAGTTTGGTGCCTATAAAATGGTACACTTTCGCGTTTGGTGCCTAACTTTGTCAATATCTGAGTTTGGTGCCCAGTCAACGAATTGGCGTTGATTGACCGTGTTGACCATCCAATTTAGAGTTAAAAATGTGAAATGTCTAATAAAATTCTAAACTCTGTTTTATTCTCTAACTGCGCCTTATCTTCTACATACTCCATGTTTGAGAAATGAGAGTTGTTGATTTTCATTCACGAGGTTTTAGGTTCCACTCTTAATACCATTGCCATCTTCTTTCATTGCCAATTTCAAATCATACACTAAGCTACTGTTATTTTCTCATAAGAACACATGTTTACACAAAATTAAATCCAAAGTATAAGCATAGCTCCCTTCATTGTTTACCGGTAAATCATCCAAAATCTATCTCTCATAACAACCCCAATAATCGTTTCCTTAAACCTTCAAACTAACCATTATTGTATTGAACAAATGAATCCATGTAAATGACCCTATTCATTTTTCAAATTAATGATTATTGTATTAATTAAATTTGTTTCCATTTTATGTAAATCCATAGTTATCATGGCAGTCAGATAAGTCAGCCTTATTTCTCTGGAACGCTCGTAACGTGTTTGGAAAATGATCTAGAGAGATTTCCCTACCGTGGTCCGTGTTAGTGAACTAGTTAAATTAAATAATGATTGTTTAAACAATTATTCACAAAGACACGTATTTATTTACAAAAGTTGGCGGGGGGCCGAGCAACAAGTTGTGCTCCAACACAACTTGTAAACGGTCCACCAGTCATCCGTTAAGTCAACTGCTTGATTGGGAGCCACACCAAACTCAAATTCCGACAAAGTTAGGTACCAAAGGCAAAGGTGTGCCATTTTATAGGCACCAAACTCAAAATACCCCTTATTATAAATATTGTCTACTTATATAACTTTCTTTTCCCCCAAGGTTTTGTGTAATCTCTTTTTCGACTATTTTGCTCATAACTTCTTCATACGAAGCGGGAATGACCTCAATGTTTTTCTGTTACCTCTCTCTTTCAGTTCCCCACGGTATAAAAGAAAAATTTAAGGATTTGGACGCTTAGCAGTTGGTGTTTCATCCTTATTTTCAATGTAAAGGATGACTTCCCTCTTTATTTTTGGAATCAACATACGTAGAAATGCAGTTTGGATAACATGTAGAGCCTTTAAATGTATTATTTTTTACCAATTTATTTTTTAGAAAATTTTATAATAAAACTGAGTTTATCTTGTTTATAGTATTTTTTCAAAATAAAGGATTTCGAATTCTAACGAAGTCAGTAGACTTCCTTGAATAAACGCACCCAAAATGCAAGGTTTCTTAGACTCTCAAGCCTCTAGACATGTAATTTGTGCGGAAATATTTTTTCTGAACATTTTCTATTAAAGGGTAGTCTTTATGTTTCATGATTTGGTCTTGATCATAGAGTTCTGACATCTAACGAAGCCTGCGGACTTCCTTGTGTCATTTGTGTTTATGATATTTTATTCAAAATTTTCAATGATTCTCTAGCTTAAAGAAGATCCTATAATCGTTGATAAGTTATTAACGGTTGCAAATCTTATCTCCTTCTTTCTTTGCTAATCTCTAATCATACACTGAGCTACTATTATTTTCTCATACGACCATTAGTTTACACAAAATTAAATCCAAAGTATAAGCATAGATTCCTTCATTTTTTACCCGTAAATCATCCAAAATCTATCTCTCATGTAAACCCCAATAATCGTTTCCTTAAACCTTCAAACTAACCATTATTATATTGAACAAATGAATCCATGTAAATGACTCTATTCATTTTTCAAATTAATCATTATTGTATTCTTTAAATTTGTTTCCATTTTATGTAAATCCTTAGTTACCATGGGAATTAAATTATGTCAGCCTTATTTCTCTGGGACGCTCGTAACGTGTTTGAAAAATGCTCTAAAGAGATTTCCCTAATGTGGTCCGTGTTAGTAAATTAGTCAAATTAAATAAGGAGATACGGTTTGAGAACCCCGAACCCCGGACCCTGGACCCTAGATTATTTGATTTAACTAATTCACCAACACGGACCACATTAGGGAAATCACTCTAGAGCATTTTTTAAACACGTTACGAGCGTTCCAGAGAAATAAGGCTGACATAATCTGATTGCCATAATAACTATGGATTTATAGAAAATGGAAAAAAATTTAATTATACAGTAATAATTAATTTGAAAAATAAAAATAAAGTCATTTACATGGATTCATTTGTTCAATACACTAATGGTTAGTTTGAAGGTTTAAGGAAACGATTATTGGGGTTTACATGACAGATAGATTTTGGATGATTAATGGGTAAAAAATGAAGGGAGCTATGCTTATACTTTGGATTTAATTTTGTGTAAACTAATGGTCATATGAGAAAATAATAGTAGCTTAGTGTATGATTTGAGATTAGCAATGAAAGAAGATGACGATGGTATTAAGAGTGGAACCTAAAACCTCGTGAATGAAAATCAACAACTCTCATTTCTCAAACATGGAGTATGTAGAAGATAGGGCGCAATTAGTGAATAAAATGGAGTTTAGAATTTTATTAGACATTGCACATTTTTAACTCTAAATTGGATGGTCAACACGGTCAATCAACGTCAATTCGTTGACTGGGCACCCAACTCAGATTTTGACAAAGTTAGGCACAAAACGAAAAAGTGCACAATTTTATAGGCACCAAACAAAAAATATCACTTCAAATAATGAATTTCTAATCTCTTAAAAAGGTCATAGATTACCTATAATAAAACATTTAAAGAAGGAGATAAGGTTTGCAACCGTGCATAACCTCTTAACGATTCTAGTATCTTCTTTAAGCTAGAGAATCATTGCAAAATTTGAATAAAATATCATAAACACAAATGACACAAAGAAGTCCGCAGGCTTTGTTAGATGTCGGAACTCTATGATCAAAACCAAATCATGAAAGAGAAAGACTCCCCTTTAATAGAAAATGCTTAGAAAAAATATTTTCGGCACAAATTACATGTCTAGAGGCTTGAGAGTCGAAAGAAGCTTGCATTTTGGATGCATTTACTCAAGGAAGTCTATTGACTTCGTTAGAATTTGAAATCCTTTTTTTAAAACCAAACTATAAACTAGATAAACTCAGTTTTATTATAAAATTTTCTAAAAAATGATTACGGTAAAAAAAATAATACATTTAAAGGCTCTACATGTTATGCAAATTGCATTTCTAAGTATATTGATTCCAAAAATAAAGAGGAAGTCATCCTTTAGATTGAAAATAAGGATGAAACACCAATTGTTAACCGTCCAAATCCTAAAAAATTTCTTGTATACTGTGGGGAACTGAAAGACAGGGGTAACAGAAAAAGAATGAGGTCATTCCCACTTCGTATGAAGAAGTTATGAGAAAAATAGTCGAAAAAGAGATTACACAAAACCTTGGGGGGACAAAGAGAGTTATATAAGTAGACAATCTTTATAATAAGGGTTATTTTGAGTTTGATTCCTATAAAATGGCACACCTTTGCCTTTGGTACCTAACTTTGTCAGAATTTGAGTTTGGTGAGGATCCAAATCAAGCAGTTGACTTAACAGATGACTGGTTGACCATTCACAATCTGTGTTGGAGCACAACTTGTTTCTCGGCCCCCTGCCAACTTTTGTAAATAAATACGTGTCTTCGTCAATAATTGTTTAAACAATAATTATTTAATTTAACTAATTCACTAACACGGACCACATTAGGGAGATCTCTCTAGAGCATTTTTCAAACACGTTACGAGCATTCCAGAGAAATAAGGCTGACATAATCTGATTGCCATGGTAACTGTGGATTTACAGAAAATGAAAAAAACTTTAATTAATACAATAATGATTAATTTGAAAAATGAATAGATTCATTTACATGGATTCATTTGTTCAATACAATAATGGTTAGTTTGAAGGTTTAAGGAAATGATTATTGGGGTTTACATGAGAGATAGATTTTAGATGATTTAAGGGTAAAAATGAAGGGAGCTATGCTTATACTTTGGATTTAATTTTGTGAAAACTAATGGTCATATGAGAAAATAACAGTAGCTCAGTGTATTATTTGAGATTAGCAATGAAAGAAGATGGCGATGGTATTAAGAGTGGAACCTAAAACATCGTGAAAGAAAATCAACAACTCTTATTTCTCAAACATGGAGTATGTAGAAGATAAGGTGCATTTAGTGAATAAAACGAAGTTTAGAATTTTTTTAGTCATTTCACAACTTTAACTCTAAATAGGATGGTCAACATGCTCAATCAACGTCAATTCGGTGACTGGGCACCAAACTCAGATTTTTACAAAGTTAGGCACCAAACGCAAAAGTGTACAATTTTATACGCACCAAACTCAAAATATCCCTTCAAATAATGAACTTCTAATCTCTTAAAAAGGTCATAGATTACCTATAATAAAACAATTAAAGAAGGAGATAAGGTTTGCAACCGTGAATAACCTCTAAACGATTCTAGTATCTTCTTTAAGCTAGATAATCATTGCAAAATTTGAATAAAATATCAGAAACATAAATGACTCAAGGAAGTCCTCGGGCTTCGTTAAATGTCGGAACTCTATGATCAAGACCAAGTCATGAACAAGAAAGACTCCCCTTTAATAAAAAATGTTCAGAAAAAATATTTCCGTCACAAATTACATGTCTAGAGGCTTGAGAGTCGAAAAAAGTTTGCATTTTGGATGCATTCACTCAAGGAAGTCTAGTGACATCTTTAGAATTCGAAATGCTTTATTTTGAAAACATACTATAAACTAGATAAACTCAGTTTTATTATAAAATTTTCTAAAAAATAAATTCGGTAAAAATTAATACATTTAAAGGCTCTACATGTTATCCAAATTGCATTTCTACGTATGTTAATTCCAAAAATAAAGAGGGAAGTCATCCTTTACATTGAAAATAAGGATGAAACACCAATTATTTAATTTAACTATTTCACTAATACGGACCACATTAAGGAAATCTCTCTAGAGCATTTTTCAAACACGTTACGAGCGTTCCAGAGAAATAAGGCTGACATAATCTGATTTCCATGGTAACTATGGATTTACAGAAAATGGTAACAAATTAATTAATACAATAATGATTAATATTAAAAATGAATAGAGTCATTTACATGGATTCATTTATTCAATACAATAATGGTTAGTTTGAAGGTTTAAGGAAACGATTATTGTGGTTTACATGAGAGATAGATTTTGGATGGTTTACGGGTAAACAATGAAGGGAGCTATGCTTATACTTTGGATTTAATTTTGTGTAAACAGGTGGTCATATGAGAAAATAACAGTAGCTCTGTGTATGATTTGAGATTAGCAATGAAAGAAGATGGCGACGGTATTAGGAGTGGAACCTAAAACCCCGTGAATGAAAATCAACAAATCTCATTTCTCAAACATGGAGTATGTAGAAGATAAGGTGAAGTTAGTGAATAAAATGGAGTTTTGAATTTTATTAGTCATTTCACATTTTTAACTCTAAATTGGATGGTCAACACGGTCAATCAAAGCCAATTCATTGACTGGCACCAAACTCAGATTTGGAAAAAGTTAGGCACCAAACGCGAAAGTGTACCATTTTATAGGCACCAAACTCAAAATTTCCTTTCTAATAATGAACTTGTAATCTCTTAAAAAGGTCATAGATTACCTATAATAAAACATTTAAATAAGGAGATATGGTTTGCAACCGTTAATAACTTCTCAACGATTCTAGGATTTTCATTAAGCTAGATAATCATTGCAAAATTTGAATAAAATACCATAAACACAAATTACTCAAGGAAGTCCGCAGGCTTCGTTAGATGTCGGAACTCTATAATCAAGACAAAATCATGAAACATAAAGACTCCCCTTTAATAGAAAATGTTCGCAAAAAATATTTCTGTCACAAATTACATGTCTAGAGGCTTGAGAGTCGAATAAAGCTTGCATTTTGGATGCATTGACTCAAGGAAATCGAGTGACTTTGTTAGAAGTCGAAATCCTTTTTTTTTAAACTAAACTAGATAAACTCAGTTTTATTATAAAATTTTCTTAAAAATGATTGCAGTAAAAAATAATACATTTAAAGGCTCTACATGTTATCCAAATTACATTTCTACGTATCTTGATTCAAAAAATAAAGAGGGAAGTCGTCCTTTACATTGAAAATAAGGATGAAACACCAATTCTTAATCGTCCAAATCCTAAAAACTTTCCTTTATACTGTGGGGAACTGAAAGACAGAGGTAACAGAAGACGAATCAAGCAGTTG
This sequence comes from Papaver somniferum, assembly GCF_003573695.1. Classification (NCBI taxonomy): domain Eukaryota; kingdom Viridiplantae; phylum Streptophyta; class Magnoliopsida; order Ranunculales; family Papaveraceae; genus Papaver; species Papaver somniferum. The sequence continues at coordinate 798,058 of NW_020652859.1, read as the reverse complement.
ACTTAACGGATGACGGGTTGACCGTTCACAAGCTGTGTTGGAGCACAACTTGTTGCTCGACCCCCCCGCCAACTTTTGTAAATAAATACGTGTCTTTGTCAATAATTATTTGAACAATAATTATTTAATTTAACTAGTTCACCAACACGGACCACATTAGGGAAATCTCTCTATATCATTTTCCAAACACGTTACGAGCGTTCCAGAGAAATAAGGCTGACTTATCTGACTGCCATGATAACTATGGATTTATAGAAATTGGAAACAAATTTAATTAATAAAATAAAGATTGATTTGAAAAATGAATAGAGTTATTTACATGGATTCATTTGTTCAATACAATAATGTTTAGTTAGAAGGCTTAAGGAAACGATTATTAAGGTTTACATGAGAGATAGATTTTGGATGATTTCCCGGGTAAACAATGAATGGAGCTATGCTTATACTTTGGAATTATTTTGTGTAAACATGTGGTCATATGAGAAAATAACAGTAGCTTAGTATATGATTTGAGATTAGCAATGAAAGAAGATGGCGATGGTATTAAGAGTGGAACCTAAAACCTCGTGAATGAAAATCAACAACTCTCATATCTCAAACATGGAGTATGTAGATGATAAGGTGCAGTTAGTGAATAAAACGAAATTTAGAATTTTGTTACTCATTTCACAATTTTAACTCTAAATTGGATGGTCAACACGCTCAATCAACGTCAATTCTTTGACTGGGCACCAAACTCAGATTTTGACAAAGTTAGGCACCAAACGCAAAAGTGTACAATTTTATACGCACCAAACTCAAAATATCCCTTCAAATAATGAACTTCTAATCTCTTAAAAAGGTCATAGATTACCTATAATAAAACATGTAAATAAGGAGATAAGGTTTGCATCCGTGAATAACCTCCTAACGATTCTAGGATCTTCTTTAAGCTAGATAATCATTGCAAAATTTGAATAAAATATCATAAACAGATGTCGGAACTCTGTGATCAAGACCAAATCATGAACAAGAAAGACTCCCATTGAATAAAAAATGTTTATAAAAAATATTTCCGTCACAAATTACATGTCTAGAGGCTTGAGAGTCGAAAAAATCTTGCATTTTGGATGCATTGACTCAAGGAAGTCTAGTGACTTCGTTAGAATTCGAAATCATTTTTTATGAAAACAAACTATAAACTAGATAAACTCAGTTTTATTATAAAATTTTCTAAAAAATAAATGCGGTAAGAAATAATACATTTAAAGTCTCTACATGTTATGCAAATTGCATTTCTACGTATGTTGATTCCAAAATTAAAGAGGTTAGTCATCCTTTACATTGAAAATGAGGATGAAACACCAATTGCTAACCATTCAAATCCTAAAAAATTACCTGTATACTGTGGGGAACTGAAAGAAAAAGGTAACAGAAAACGAATGAGGTCATTCCCACTTCGTACGAAGAAGTGATGAGAAAAATAGTCGAAAAAGAGATTACACAAAACCTTGGGGACAAAGAGAGTTATATAAGTAGGCAATATTTGTAATAAGGGATATTTTGAGTTTGGTGCCTATAAAATGGCACACCTTTGCCTTTGGTACCTAACTTTGTCCGAATTTGAGTTTGGTGAGGATCCCAATCAAGTAGTTGACTTAACGGATGACTGGTTGACCGTTCACAAGATGTGTTGAAGCACAACTTATTGCTAGACCCCTCTCCAACTTTTGTAAATAAATACGTGTCTTTGTCAATAATTGTTTAAAGAATAATTATTTAATATAACTAGTTCACTAACACGAACCGCGTAGGGAAATCTCTCTAGAACATTTTTCAAACACGTTACGAGCGTTCCAGAGAAATAAGGCTAACATAATCTAACTTCCATGATAACTATGGATTTACAGAAAATGGTAACAAATTTAATTAATATAATAATGATTATTTTGAAAAATAAATAGAGTCATTTACATGGATTCATTTGTTCAATACAACAATGGTTAGTTTTAAGGTTTAAGGAAACGATTATTGAGGTTTACATGAGAGATATATTTTGGATAATTTACAGGTAAACAATGAAGGGATCTATGCTTACACTTTAGATTTAATTTTGTGTAAACAGGTGGTCATATGAGAAAATAACAGTAGCTCTGTGTATGATTTGAGATTATCAATTAAAGAATACGGCGATGGTATTAAAAACTGGAACCTAAAACCTCGTGAATGAAAATCAACAACTCTCATTTCTCAAACATGGAGTATGTAGAAGATAAGGTGCAGTTAGTGAATAAAACGAAGTATTGAATTTTATAAGTCATTTCACATTTTTAACTCTAAATTGGATGGTCAACACGGTCGATCAACGCCAATTCATTGGCTGGGCACCAAACGCGAAAGTGTGCCATTTTATAGGCACCAAACTCAAAATTTCCCTTCTAATAATGAACTTGTAATCTCTTAAAAAGGTCATAGATTACCTATAATAAAACATGGAAAGAAGGAGATAAGGTTTGCAACCTTTAATAACTTCTCAACGATTCTAGGATTTTCATTAAGCTAGATAATCATTGCAAAATTTGAATAAAATACCATAAACACAAATGACTCAAGGAAGTCCGCAGGCTTCGTTAGATGTCGGAACTCTATGATCAAGAAAAAATCATGAAACAGAAAGACTCCCCTTTAATAGAAAATGTTCACAAAAAATATTTCCGTCACAAAGTACATGTCTAGAGGCTTGAGAGTCGAACAAAGCTTGCATTTTGGATGCATTGACTCAAGGAAATCGAGTGACTTCGTTAGAAGTCGAAATCCTTTTTTTTTTTAAAACTAAACTATAAACTATATAAACTAAGTTTTATTATAAAATTTTCTTTAAAATGATTGCGGTAAAAAATAATACATTTAAAGGCTCTACATGTTATCCAAATTGCATTTCTACGTATCTTGATTCCAAAAATAAAGAGGGAAGTCGTCCTTTACATTGAAAATAAGGATGAAACACCAATTCTTAATCGTCTAAATCCTAAAACTTTTCCTTCATACTGTGGGGAACTGAAAGACAGAGGTAACACAAGCTGTCTTTCAGTTGACAAGTTGACTTAACGGATTTAGACATGTAATTGACTTAACGGATGACTTAACGCATTTAGACATGTAATCCTAAAACGAATCAAGCAGTTGACTTAACGGATGACAAGTTGACCGTTCACATGCTGTGTTGGAGCACAACTTGTTGCTCGACCCCCCGCCAGTTTTGTAAATAAATACATGTCTTTGTCAATAATTGTTTGAACAATAATTATTTAATATAACTAGTTCACCAAAACGGACCTCGGTAGGGAAATGTCTCTAGATCATTTTCCAAACACGTTACGAGCGTTCCAGAGAAATAAGGTTGACTTATCTGACTGCCATGATAACTATGGATTTACATAAAATGGAAACAAATTTAATTAATGCAATAATTATTAATTTGAAAAATGAATAGGGTCATTTACATGGATTCATTTGTTCAATAAAATAATGGTTAGTTTGAAGGTTTAAGGAAACGATTATTGGGGTTTACATGAGAGATAGATTTTGGATGATTTACGGGTAAACAATGAAGGGAGCTATGCTTATACTTTGGATTTAATTTTGTGTAAACATGTGGTCATATGAGAAAATAACAGTAGCTCAGTGTATGATATGAGATTAGCAATGAAAGAAGATGGCAATGGTATTAAGAGTGGAACCTAAAACCTCGTGAATAAAAATCAACAACTCTCATTTCTAAAACATGGAATATGTAAAAGATAAGGCGCAGTTAGTGAATAAAACGGAGTTTAGAATTTTATTAGACTTTTAACATTTTTAACTCTTAATTGGATGGTCAACACGGTGTCAATCAACTCCAATTCGTTGACTGGGCACCAAACTCATATATTGACTAACTTAGGCACCAAACGCGAAAGTGTACCATTTTATAGGCACCAAACTCGAAATATCCCTTCTAATAATGAAATTTTAATCTCTTAAAAAGGTCATAGATTACCTATAATAAAACATGGAAAGAAGGATATAAGGTTTGCAACCGTTAATAACTTCTTAACGATTATGGGATCTTCTTTAAGCTAGATAATCATTGCAAAATTTGAATAAAATACCATAAACACAAATGACTCAAGGAGGTCCGCAGGCTTCGTTAGATGTTGGGACTCTATGATCAAGACCAAATCATGAAACAGAAAGACTTCCCTTTAATAGAAAATTTTCAGAAAAAATATTTCCTGCACAAATTATATGTCTAGAAGCTTGAGAGTCGAAAAAAGCTTGCATTTTGAATGCATTGACCCAAGGAAGTCAAGTGACTTCGTTAGAAGTCTAAATCCTTTTTTTAAAACCAAACTATAAACTAGATAAACTCATTTTTATTATAAAATTTTCTAAAAAATGATTGCGGTAAAAAATAATACATTTAAAGGCTCTACATGTTATCCAAATTACATTTATACGTATGTTGATTCCAAAAATAAAGAGGGAAGTCATCCTGTATACTGTGGGGAACTGAAAGACAGAGGTAATAGAAAAAGAATGAGGTCATTCCCACTTTGTATGAAGAAGTTATGAGCAAAATAGTCGAAAAAGAGATTGCAGAAAACCTTGGGGGACAAAGAGAGTTATATAAGTAGACAATATTTATAATAAGGGGTATTTTGAGTTTGGTGCCTATAAAATGGCACACCTTTGCCTTTGGTACCTATCTTTGTCGGAATTTGAGTTTGGTGTGGGTCCCAACCAAGCAGTTGACTTAACGGATGACTGGTGGACCGTTCACAAGCTGTGTTGGAGCACAACTTTTTCTCGGCCCCCGCCAACTTTTGTAAATGAATACGTATCTTTGCGAATAATTGTTTAAACAATCATTATTTAATTTAACTAGTTCACTATCACGGACCACGGTAGGGAAATCTCTCTAGGTCATTTTCCAAACACGTTACGAGCGATCCGGAGAAATAAGGCTGACTTATCTGACTGCCATGATAACTATGGATTTACATAAAATGAAAACAAATTTAATTAATACAATAATGATTAATTTGAATAATGAATAGGGTCATTTACATGGATTCATTTGTTCAATACAATAATGGTTAGTTTGAAGGTTTAAGGAAACGATTATTGGGGTTTACATGAAAGATAGATTTTGGATGATTTACCGGTAAACAATGAAGGGAGCTATGCTTATACTTTGGATTTAATTTTGTGTAAACTGGTGGTCATATGAGAAAATAACAGTAGCTTAGTGTATGATTTGAGATTAGCAATGAAAGAAGATGGCAATGGTATTAAGAGTGGAACCTAAAACCTCGTGAATGAAAATCAATAACTGTCATTTCTCAAACATGGAGTATGTAGAAGATAGGGTACAGTTAGTGAATAAAACGGAGTTTAGAATTTTATTAGACATTTCACATTTTTAACTCTAAATTGGATGGTCAACACGGTCAATCAACGCCAATTCGTTCACTGGGCACCAAACTCAGATATTGACAAAGTTAGGCACCAAACGCGAAAGTGTACCATTTTATAGGCACCAAACTCGAAATATCCCTTCTAATAATGAACTTCTATTCTTTTAAAAAGGTCATACATTACCTATAATAAAACATGGAAAGAAGGGTATAAACTAGATAAACTCATTTATATTATAAAATTTTCTAAAAAATGATTGTGGTAAAAAATAATACATTTAAAGGCTTTACATGTTATCTAAATTGCATTTCTACGTATGTTGATTCCAAAAATAAAGAGGGAAGTTATCCTTTACATTGAAAATAAGAATGAAACACCAATTAATAAGCGTCAAAATCCTAAAAGTTTTCCTGTATATTGTGGGGAACTGAAAGACAGAGGTAACAGAAAAAGAATGAGGTCATTCCCACTTCGTATGAAGAAGTTATGAGCAAAATAGTCGAAAAAGAGATTACACAAAACCTTGGGGGACAAAGAGAGTTATATAAGTAGAAAATATTTATAATAAGGGGTATTTTTAGTTTGGTGCCTATAAAATGGCACATCTTTGCCTTTGGTACCTAACTTTGTCGGAATTTGAGTTTGGTGTGGGTCCCAACCAAGCAGTTGACTTAACAGATGACTGGTGGACCGTTCACAAGCTGTGTTGGAGCACAACTTGTTGCTCGGCCCCCCGCCAACTTTTTTAAGTAAATACGTGTCTTTGTGAATTATTTTTTAAAAAATCATTATTTAATTTAACTATTTCACTAACACGGACCACGGTAGGGAAATCTCTCTAGATCCTTTTCCAAACACGTTACGAGCGATCCAGAGAAATAAGGCTGACTTATCTGACTGCCATGATAACTATGGATTTACATAAAGTGGAAACAAATTTAATTAATACAATAATGATTAGTTTGAAAAATGAATAGGGTCATTTACATGGATTCATTTGTTCAATACAATAATGGTTAGTTTGAAGGTTTAAGGAAACGATTATTGGTGTTTACATGAGAGATAGATTTTGGTTGATTTACCGGTAAACCCAGAAGGGAGCTATGCTTATACTTTGGATTTAATTTTGTGTAAACAGGTGGTCATATGAGAAAATAACAGTAGCTCAGTGTATGATTTGAGATTAGCAATGAAAAAAGATGGCAATGGTATTAAGAGTGGAACCTAAAACCTCGTGAATGAAAATCAACAACTCTCATTTCTCAAACATGGAGTATGTAGAAGATAGGGTGCAGTTAGTGAATAAAACGGAGTTTAGAATTTATTAGACATTTCACAATTTTAACTCTAAATTGGATGGTCAATGATGTGTTTGTAATAGTGGTAAATAAAGTTGTCGTTCTCTCGAACTTGTGAAGGATTTTAGAAAATTAAATAATAGTGTTTCAAAGATAATAAGAACATACCAAGACTCTGGATTCCACCATTGATCAATCGAGTGATAAATTCTAGTCAATATTCATGCAAGTTTTCTTTTTAAATTGATTCTAATATTTTCCTATGATAGATTTTTGAAGTAATAATTGTAATCACCAAGCATGAAACATCAAAAGTATTAAAACTAAGCATGCTCCATCAAAACGACTCACAACAACTCAATAAAAATCAATTATTCTTTTAAGTTCTATGCAAATAATCATGTAAATAATATTGCAATAAATAAAAAAAATAGAATTATACCACTTTTCATGAAACAATGGCTTCCTCCGTCGCCTTGGCTAAGGTGTTTAGCTTCTCATATTAATCACTTGCTCATAATACATGTTCAAAGCTCCAAAAGTTGATTAATTAAGTAAGCAATGCAATAGAAAAATCGCAACAGAAGTTACTGTTGCGAAGTCGTTGCTGCTCCGTTACAAAAAGAAAAGAAGAAAAGAAGTGGATGTTGCCTAAGCGAACAACGATAGTTGACAGAAACTGTCGCTGTTTTGCTTCAAAAATAAGTCTGCCCTGAAGTGTGTGTTCTTCACGCTCTCCTCTTCCTTCCGCAGCAGCAGCAACAGAACTGCTAACTTCTCTCGATCGCTTTTGTTGGATTCTGAGCCCTCCTTTAGACCCCAAACCTCTTGATAAACTTCTAGGAACCTTAAGCTTCCTATTTATACACAAAAGAGTAATCGAATCTTGAGAAAATATTCTCTTTTTTTTCTTCGTTGCCAAGTTATGTTTTTCTTCTTTTCTACACGTCTGTCGATCCTACGCGGCTTCTGTAGGTTTCCAACTTCTCCCAAACTCCTAGTTAGATATAGTAGAGACTCTAGGAGTGTATATCCACAACCTAGCCACGCTGGGAATCCCAATTCGATTCAAACAGGGCCAAACTCTTCCTGTCTCACTGTTTTATCTCCATACGCTTCTCACGGATTATCCAGCCACTTCTGGACCTTCAAATTACCTCCATTAGCTTCCTCTAAGTCCATGAAGTAAGCCCAAAAATTTCCAGCCCTTTAATCATACCAAAACTCAATCGAAATCTGAACGAAATTTCAACAGTTGATAAACTCTTCTTCCCGCCAATTTTCTGTTTCAAACCGTGAAGAAGAGATGCCCCCTAGCCAGTTCTGTTCTCCCTTTAGCAGCTGCCTGGAAATGGGTTACCCCTTAGTAATTAGGTTACCCCTTATCCAAAATCAAGGGTCCGTATAACAATTCTTCTGGGACATTTTTTCCGCACTTTTTCGGGGTTCCTCCGGGATATTCCTGGGGTACTTCCGGTACACTTCTGGGGCGTTTCTGGTACTTTATCAACGGAGGTCCAAATGCCGCATTTCCAGCCAATTTCGCCGCAAAGCCTTATTCTTCTAAAAACACCTACAAATAAATAAAATAATCAAATAAGTACAAATTCGAGCACTAACAATATATACAATTGAGATATATTAGACACATAAATGCGTCTATCAAATACCCCCAAACTTATTATTTGCTAGTTCCGAGCAAAATAAAACTACAAAATAAAATAAAATCCTAACTCACTTTCACAGGCATCGTCGATTGCATTTAGCGTATGCAATAAGCCTTTAAACCCCTAGGTGGCCCTATTGGCCGAGTTATAGTCTCGGGAGGGCTTATCAGAGATATACCCACAAAATCTTTACTCCAGACCCTAACTATCTATGCAAAATCTTGGAAAGCACTAAAGAACCTCCTTGGTTGGCATACTTATTGATTATTGGAGGAAGTACCCTGAAGCGAAATTCCAATTGATGTACACGAGTTTGCACTCAAGCATACTAAAATTCATATATAAGTGACAGAGCTCTACTAAGATAGTTTCACAATGGACATCATATTCGGAGTCAATACTTAACACATGGAAAGATTAAGAGATGGATATAGAAAAACATAGATGGTTTTGATGTTGACTAAGTGAACAATGTTTCTCATATCTGTCTGAAGGCCACTGCCAAAATGAACCTATCCTAATGGATTGAGATACTGGTCTGACTAATATCAACAAACTGGCGTATACAAGGGGACCAGTGGTCGATAACCTAAATCTAGATCAACAAACTGGCATATACAAGGGAACCAGTGGTTGACTACATAGAACAATTTCTCGTTCTTTTTCGATTTTTTTTTTAACTGCATGAATAGATATTTTTCATCCAAGCGCATGCTTCTTGTCAGCATATTACATGATAGTTCCCACGGGTCCTGCATTCCACGCTTGTTTAGGCGACGGAGACAGGGAAAACACACACATATTGCTATCCAAGTGTTAAAATTTATTCCGATTGGTCTCATGGTCTAGTCTTTTTTTTTTTTTTTTTATATATATATGTAACTCAATCACTCTATTTCACCCTATCAATGGTAACAACTTGAATCGTGAGCCCCACCTAATCACTTAGACAAACATAGTTTAAAATGAAAAAATAAAAACATAAGTGAAAAGGACTCAAACGAGATATGGCGAAATTATCATGTTATTTCTAACACCTGAGCTCTGTGCTTTTATGAATAAACTCTTCTAGATGTTTCCATATAGTCAGATTGGTGCCTCAACTCCTAAAACCAAAATGCTTCCATCCACTTAGATTGGTTAGTGCAATCCTTAATAAACATAAATTTCTAGGCTCTGGAGTTTATAAATCATACAACTAAAAAGTTTCTCCCATGCCCCCAAACTTAAATCTAACATTGTCCTCAATGTTCTAAAGATAAAATTAAAAGCATGAACAAAGAGAAACTGTTACCATTTGAAGCAAAAGAGTTAAGGAAAGATATTACCTGGTTGCATGAGAACATTGGGTTACCTCCCAAGAAGTGCTAAGTTTAAAGTATTCAGCCAGACTTAGAAAAGGATTAGTCAACTCGAATCGTATAACAGTAGTCGGAATAACTGTGGGTCTTTAAAACCAAATAGAGCTGACCAAAAGAAACCGCAGTAAACCAAGAAAATGAATAACACAAGCATGCCCTTACCTATTTTCCTGATAACTATCGCTAATTGCGGTTCAGGTTCAGGTTCTATGAAAGGGTATAAATAAAATATTTTCATTGGTTGCGTCTCTTCATAGATGGGATCCGAATCACTAGGTCTTAGAGTCAGTAAAAACTCAAATAAGAACTTAGAAGCACATAATAATAACCTAAATAACTGAGGATCCTCTAAGTCAATCAGGTTTGACTTACATAATTGACCACAGTGAGAGTAATGGACATTCTTAGGAAAATGGGTCGATTCTATTAACCTAAAGTACTTAGGCTTAGTCTCAGAACTTAATATTCGACTCATTTTAAATACAAACGTTCCCACATTTAGAAGAAAACTATTTGGTGGGAAAACAAAGTCAATCTGGGTGTTATTGCCTGGGCTAACCACATCTACCAGAGGATGGGTTTCTAACGACTTAACTTCTTCGTGGACAACATTAGGTTCGGGACAGCTATTATGTAAAATGGTCGAGGTAATCATTTCAAGTCCTAAATGAGGGATCTCTGTAAGATCTAAAGGTAAGGCACAGGGTGAATGGTGATACCCCCAAACTTAGAGTTTTCAGTGTCTCTAGTTAGACTAGTCACACTCTCTCTAATTTCTAGGTCATCAGATTCCTGAAAATAGGCAATTGATTCTTCTAAGTTATAATCTTGCGGTGCATCCTCACTCATCTCTACGAATTCATCTAAGACTATTGTTTCTAAATCGTACGATGTTAAAACAGCATTCTCAGGATAAAACCGTTCCTTAAAACCATCATCGATTACAGTTTCTAAATCGTTCGACTCGAAAACAGTAGTCTCAAGATAAACCGGTTCCTCTAAACCACTATCGGCTTCGTAATCAACAGGACAAACTACATCGTCTAAAACGGTGGAATCCCTAATCAAATACTCGTCCTTTTGAATAGGTGAATAATCATAATAATTATTTGGATTTGAACTAGAAATAATATAATCATTATAAAGTTCAATTGGATTACTAGCTTCCTGATCACTATGCCTATATGTTTCAAATTCTTCATTACTCCTATCCTCATCATCATAATCGTACGAAGATGATTGAACCTTATCTAAACAAGTAGTGTTTTTTATTCTAACCTCGTCCTCTAAATTAGGCATATATTCACTATTGACTTCAAGGGCATTATTGAAAACACTGTATTGGAAATTAAGATCATTTTGAGCAATTCTATTCCTCTCTTGGGTTTCTAACAAAAGCTTTTGGGCCGACTCACATGAATTCCTGACATAATCTAGGAAATCATGTGAAGAAAGTTCACTCATTGCATTATTTTCGTCCATAACTATGTTATTCATTTCAGCGAACTTACGTGCTGTCTCGGCTAACTTACGTGTCGACTCAATTAAAGAGGCATTAGCAGAATTTTTCTCGTATGACCGGTGGGCGTGTCGATAGTAGTTGGGCTCACTATGATACGAGCCATAACCTTGAAAAGATTGGTGTTCCCTACCACTATTCACATTATGGTCATAAAATTGATGATGTCCATAGTCAACTTCAGGTCGATACTCATTATATTGGCTTCTATTACACCAGTTTGACATTCTTAATTGCAAGGGAATTCTACACAATCACAAACAAGGCCGACTCAACTTCACCAAAGCAAACCTAATATTTCTAGCAAACAAAAAGCATGATGGCTCCACTTAGATTGTTTCTAGACTAGCTTCTATCTCTCGAAGGGGAATTCGTTACAGTTTGAGCAACCCCTCTGGATCAATCCGAGCTAATGTGAGATGAAACTGAGGCGAGGGAAGCTGAATGGAGCTTTGATACCCAAGGCCTCACCGGCGTTACAAGGCGGCTTGTTTCAACTCTCAGAAGTCATCATGACCTTTGAAATTGCTTAAAAGGTAACCAATATCCTTCGAAAAATTTTCCTAACAAGCTCGATACCCTATAGGTCTCTTTCTAATCAGATTTTAAATATTGGGTTCGCGTTAGGTTTTGTTCTCCTAAAATGGGCAAGAAGGGAACAGTGATGAAATCCGAACCCTTATCTTGTTTGGGCCAGGCCTTTCCCTTTACTAGGAATATAAAAACAGTCTGGTTCGTCCTCAAACAATGAATCACCTTAAGGCAGACAGTAAAACCGCTGACAGGGGATTCACGGGTGATTATAATTTTACCTCCCGTACTAGACGGGCGAAGAACCGCTGAAGTCGACTCGGGCCACGACTCCTATGTCATGTACGAACCCGAGGGGCCGAGACGATATCGTAATCGTCGTCCTTCCCTGCACACAGTTTGTATTTAATTTAACCCTTCCTTAGGGTTTAAAAATAATAATGTCCAAAAGAAATGTCCAAAAGAAAAGAAAAATTACAAAAGAATAAAGAAACCCTAATACAACTTCTAAAAATCAAATAACTATTTACAAAACGTCTTCTTCACTCCTTTTTTCTTCGCTTTCCTTCATTGGCTTCGCTTTTCTTTTCAGCACTTTATCTTTTCCTTAGCTCCTCTCCAAGTCTGAAAGTAAACAAAAATAAACGAGTAAAAGAGAACAAAATTAATAATAATAATAATAAAAAAAAAACTAAAATAAAAACTAAAAAAAATAATCTAAAACCCTAAAAAAAACAAGTCCGCGTCGGCGGGCCCAAAAATTGATGTGTTTGTAATAGTGGTAAAGAAAGTTGTCGTTCTCTCGAACTTGTGAAGGATTTTAGAAAATTAAATAAGAGTGTTTCAAAGATAATAAGAACATACCAAGACTCTGGATTCCACCATTGATCAATCGAGTGATAAATTCTAGTCAATATTCATACAAGTTTTCTTTTTAAAGTGATTCTAATATTTGCCTATGATAGATTTTTGAAGTAATAATTGTAATCACCAAGCATGAAACATCAAAAGTATTAAAACTAAGCATGATCCATCAAAACGACTCACAACAACTCAATAAAAATCAATTATTCTTTTAAGTTCTATGCAAATAATCATGTAAATAATATTGCAATAAATAAATAAAATAGAATTATACCACTTTTCATGAAACAATGGCTTCCTCCGTCGCCTTGGCTAAGGTGTTTAGCTTCTCATATTAATCACTTGCTCAAAATACATGTTCAAAGCTCCAAAAGTTGATTAATTAAGTAAGCAATGCAACAGAAAAATCGCAACAGAAGTTACTGTTGCGAAGTCGCTGCTGCTCCGTTACAAAAAGAAAAGAAGAAAAGAAGTGGTTGTTGCCCAAGCGAACAACGATAGTTGACATAAACTGTCGTTGTTTTGCTTCAAAAATAAGTCTTCCCTGAAGAGTGTGTTCTTCACGCTCTCCTCTTCCTTCCGCAGCAGCAGCAACAGAACTGCTAACTTCTCTCGATCGCTTTTGTTGGATTCTGAGCCCTCCTTTAGACCCCAAACCTCTTGATAAACTTCTAGGAACCTTAAGCTTCCTATTTATACACAAAAGAGTAATCGAATCTTGTGAAAATCTTCTCTTTTTTTTCTTCGCTGCCAAGTTATGTTTTTCTTCTTTTCTACACGTCTGTCGATCCTACGTAGCTTCTGTAGGTTTCCAACTTCTCCCAAACTCCTAGTTAGATATAGTAGAGACTCTAGGAGTGTATATCCACAACCTATCCACGCTGGGAATCCCAATTCGATTCAAACAGGGCCAAACTCTTCCCGTCTCACTGTTTTATCTCCATACGCTTCTCACGGATTATCCAGCCACTTCTGGCCCTTCAAATTACCTCTATTAGCTTCCTCTAAGTCCATGTAGTAAGCCCAAAAATTTCCAGCCCTTTAATCATACCAAAACTCAATCGAAATCTGAACGAAATTTCAACAGTTGATAAACTCTTCTTCCCGCCAATTTTCTGTTTCAAACCGTGAAGAAGAGATTCCCCCTATCCAGTTCTGTTCTCCCTTTAGCAGCTGCCTGGAAATGGGTTACCCCTTAGTAATTAGGTTACCCCTTATCCAAAATCAAGGGTCCGTATAACAATTCTTCTGGGACATTTTTTCCGCACTTTTTCGGGGTTCCTCCGGGATATTTCTGGGGTACTTCCGGTACACTTCTGGGGCGCTTCTGGTACTTTATCAACGGAGGTCCAAATGCCGCATTTCCAGCCAATTTCGCCGCAAAGCCTTATTCTTCTAAAAACACCTAAAAATAAATAAAATAACCAAATAAGTACAAATTCGAGCACTAACAATATATACAATTGAGCTATATTAGACAGATAAATGCGTCTATCAGTCAACATGGTCAATCAACGCAAATTTGTTGACTGGGCACCAAACTCAGATATTGACAAAGTTAGGCACCAAACGCAAAAGTGTACCATTTTATAGGCACCAAACTCGAAATATCCCTTCTAATAATGAACTTCTAATCTTTTAAAAAGGTCATAAATTACCTATAATAAAACATGGAAAGAAGGATATAAGGTTTGCAACCGTCAATAACTTCTCAACGATTATGGGATCTTCTTTAAGCTAGATAATCATCGCAAAATTTGAATAAAATACCATAAACACAAATGACTCAAGGAAGTCCGCAGGCTTCGTTAGATGTCGGAACTCTATGATCAAGACCAAATCATGAAACAGAAAGACTCCCCTTTAATAGAAAATTTTCAGAAAAAATATTTCCTGCACAAATTACATGTCTAGAGGTTTGAGAGTCGAAAAAATCTTCCATTTTGGATGCATTGACTCAAGGAAGTCCAGTGACTTTGTTAGAAGTCGAAATCCTTTTTTTAAAACCAAACTATAAACTAGATAAACTCATTTTTATTATAAAATTTTCTAAAATATGATTGTGGTAAAAAATAATATATTTAAAGGCTCTATATGTTATCCAAATTGCATTTCTACGTATGTTGATTCCAAAAATAAAGCGGGAAGTCACCTTTACATTGAAAATAAGAATGAAACACCAATTGCTAAGCGTCCAAATCCTAAAAGTTTTCCTGTATACTATGGGGAACCGAAAGACAGAGGTAATAGAAAAAGAATGAGGTCATTCCCACTTCGTATGAAGAAGTTATGAGCAAAATAGTCGAAAAAGAGATTACACAAACCCTTGGGGGACAAAGAGAGTTATATAAGTAGACAATATTTATAATAAGGGGTATTTTGAGTTTGGTGCCTATAAAATGGCACACCTTTTCCTTTGGTACCCAACTTTGTCGGAATTTGTGTTTGGTGTGGGTCCCACCAAGCAGTTAACTTAACGGATGTCTGGTGGACCGTTCACAAGCTGTGTTGGAGCACAACTTGTTGCTCGGCCTCCCACCAACTTTTGTAAATAAATACGTGTCTTTGCGAATAATTTTTTAAACAATCATTATTTAATTTAACTAGTTCACTAACACGGACCCCGGTAGGGAAATCTCTCTAGATCATTTTCCAAACACGTTACGAGCGATCCAGAGAAATAAGGCTGACTTATCTGACTGCCATGATAAATATGGATTTACATAAAATGGAAACAAATTTAACTGATACAATAATGATTAATTTGAAAAATGAATAGGGTCATTTACATGGATTCATTTGTTCAATACAATAATGGTTAGTTTGAAGGTTTAAGGAAACGATTATTGGTGTTTACATGAGAGATAGATTTTGGATGATTTATCGGTAAACAATGAAGGGAGATATGCTTATACTTTGTATTTAATTTTGTGTAAACAGGTGGTCATATGAGAAAATAACAGTAGATCAGTGTATCATTTGAGATTAGCAATGAAAGAAGATGGCAATGGTATTAAGAGTGGAACCTAAAACCTCGTGAATGAAAATCAACAACTCTCATTTATCAAATATGGAGTATGTATAAGATAGGGTGCAGTTAGTGAATAAAACGAAGTTTAGAACTTATTAGACATTTCACATTTTTAACTCTAAATTGGATGGTCAACATGGTCAATCAACGTCAATTCGTTAACTGGGCACCAAACTCAGATATTGACAAAGTTAGGCACCAAACGCGAAAGTGTACCATTTTATAGGCACCAAACTCGAAATATCCCTTCTATGGTTATAGGCAATAAGGATATAAGGTTTGCAACCGTTAATAACTTCTCAACGATTATGGGATCTTCTTTAAGCTAGATAATCATCGCAAAATTTGAATAAAATACCATAAACACAAATGACTCAAGGAAGTCCACAGGATTCGTTAGATGTAGGATTTCTATGATCAAGACCAAATCACGAAATAGAAAGACTCCCCTTTAATAGAAAATTTTCAGAAAAAATATTTCCTGCACAAATTACATGTATAGAGGCTTGAGAGTCGAAAAAAGCTTGCATTTTGGATGCATTGACTCAAGGAAGTCCAGTGACTTTGTTAGAAGTCGAAATCCTTTTTTTAAAACCAAACTATAAACTAGATAAACTCATTTTTATTATAAATTTTTTTAAAAAATGATTTTGCTAAAAAATAATACATTTAAAGGCTCTACATGTTATCCAAATTGCATTTCTACGTATGTTGATTCCAAAAATAAAGAGGGAAGTCATCCTTTACATTGAAAATAAGGTTGAAACATCAATTGCTAAGCGTCCAAATCCTAAAAGTTTTCCTGTATACTGTGGGGAACTTAAAGACAGAGGTAACAGAAAAAGAATGAGGTCATTCCCACTTCGTATGAAGAAGTTATGAGCAAAATAGTCGAAAAAGAGATTACACAAACCCTTGCGGGACAAAGAGAGTTATATAAGTAGACAATATTTACAATAAGAGGTATTTTGAGTTTGATGCCTATAAAATGGCACACCTTTTCCTTTGGTACCTAACTTTGTCGGAATTTGAGTTTGGTGTGGGTCCCAACCAAGCAGTTGACTTAACGGATGACTGGTAGTCCGTTCACAAGATGTGTTGGAGCACAACTTGTTGCTCGGCCCCCCACCAACTTTTGTAAATAAATACTTGTCTTTGTGAATAATTGTTTAAACAATCATTATTTAATTTAACTAGTTCACTAACAAGGACCACGGTAGGGAAATCTCTCTAGATCATTTTCCAAACACGTTACGAGCGATCCAGAGAAATAAGGCTGACTTATCTGACTGCCATGATAACTATGGATTTACATAAAGTGGAAACAATTTTCATTAATGCAATAATGATTAATTTGAAAAAATGAATAGGGTCATTTACATGGATTCATTTGTTCAATACAATAATGGTTAGTTTGAAGGTTTAAGTAAACGATTATTGGGGTTTACATGAGAGATAGATTTTGAATGATTTACCAGTAAACAATGAAGGGATCTATGCTTATACTTTGGATTTAATTTTTTGTAAACAGGTGGTCTTATGAGAAAATAACAGTAGCTCAGTGTATGATTTGAGATTAGCAATGAAAGAAGATGGAAATGGTATTAAGAGTGGAACCTAAAACCTCGTGAATAAAAATAAACAACTCTCATTTCTCAAACATGGAGTATGTAAAAGATAAGGCGCAGTTAGTGAATGAAACGGAGTTTAGAATTTTATTAGACATTTCACATTTTTAACTCTAAATTGGATGGTCACCACGGTCAATCAACGCCAATTCGTTGATTGGGCACCAAACTCAGATATTGACAAAGTTTGGCACCAAACGCGAAAGTGTACCATTTTATAGGCACCAAACTCGAAATATTCCTTCTAATAATGAACTTCTAATCTTTTAAAAATGTCATAGATTACCTATAATAAAACATGGAAAGAAGGAGATAAGGTTTGCAACCGTTAATAACTTCTCAATGATTATGGGATCTTCTTTAAGCTAGATAATCATTGCAAAATTTGAATAAAATACCATAAGCACAAATGACTCAAGGAAGTCCTCAGGCTTCGTTAGATGTCGGAACTCTATTATCAAGACCAAATCATGAAACAGAGAGACTCCCCTTTAATAGAAAATTTTCAGAAAAAATATTTCCTGCACAAATTACATGTCTAGAGGCTTGAGAGTCGAAAAAAGCATGCATTTTGGATGCATTGACTCAAGGAAGTCCAGTGACTTCGTTAGAAGTCGAAATCCTTTTTTTAAAACCAAATTACAAACTAGATAAACTCATTTTTATTATAAAATTTTCAAAAAAATGATCGTGGTAAAAAATAATACATTTAAAGGCTCTACATGTTATCCAAATTGCATTTCTACTTATGTTGATTCAAAAAATAAAGAGGGAAGTCATCCTTTACATTGAAAATAAGGATGAAACACCTATTGCTAAGCGTCCAAATCCTAAAATTTTCCTATAAACTGTGGGGAACTGAAAGACAGAGGTAACAGAAAAATAATGAGGTCATTCCCACTTCGTATGAAGAGTTTATGAGCAAAATAGTCGAAAAAGATTTTACACAAAACCTTGGGGGACAAAGTGAGTTATATAAGTAGACAATATTTATAATAAGGGGTATTTTGAGTTTGGTGCCTGTAAATGGCGCACCTTTGCCTTTGGTACCTAACTTTGTCGGAATTTGAGTTTGGTGTGGGTCCCAATAATGCAGTTGACTTAACGGATGACTGGTGGACCGTTCACAAGCTGTGTTGGAGCACAACTTGTTGCTCGGCCCCCCGCCAACTTTTGTAGATAAATACGTGTCTTTGTGAATAATTGTTTAAACTATCATTATTTAATTTAACTAGTTCACTAACACGGACCACGGTAGGGAAATCTCTCTAGATTTTCCAAACACGTTACGAGCGTTCCAGAGAAATAAGGCTGACTTATCTGACTGCCATGATAACTATGGATTTACATAAAGTGGAAACAAATTTAATTAATGTAATAATGATTAATTTGAAAAATGAATAGGGTAATTTACATGGATTCATTTGTTCAATACAATAATGGTTAATTTGAAGGTTTAAGGAAACGATCATTGGGGTTTACATGAGAGATAGATTTTGGATGATTTACCGGTAAACAATGAAGGGAGCTATGCTTATGCTTTGGATTTAATTTTGTGTAAACAGGTGGTCATATGAGAAAATAACAGTAGCTCAGTGTATGATTTGAGATTAGCAATGAAAGAAGATGGCAATGGTATTAAGAGTGGAACCTAAAACCTCGTGAATAAAAATCAACAACTCGTATTTCTCAAACATGGAGTATGTAGAATATAAGGCGCAGTTAGTGAATGAAACGGAGTTTAGAATTTTATAAGACATTTCACATTTTTAACTCTATATTGGATGGTCAACACGGTCAATCAACGCCAATTCGTGGACTGGGCACAAAACTCAGATATTGACAAAGTTTGGCACCAAACGCGAAAGTGTACCATTTTATAGGCACCAAACGCGAAATATCCCTTCTAATAATGAAATTCTAATCTATTAAAAAGGTCATAGATAACCTATAATAAAACATGGAAAGAAGGAGATAAGGTTTGCAACCGTTAATAACTTCTCAAAGATTATGGGATATTCTTTAAGCTAGATCATCATTGCAAAATTTGAATAAAATATCATAAGCACAAATGACTCAAGGAAGTCCTCAGGCTTCGTTAGATGTCGGAACTCTATTATCAAGAACAAATCATGAAACAGAGAGACTCCCCTTTAATAGAAAATTTTCAGAAAAAATATTTCCTGCACAAATTACATGTCTAGAGGCTTGAGAGTCGAAAAAAGCATGCATTTTGGATGCATTGACTCAAGGAAGTCCAGTGACTTCGTTAGAAGTCGAAATCCTTTTTTTAAAACCAAATTACAAACTAGATAAGCTCATTTTTATTATAAAATTTTCAAAAAAATGATCGTGGTAAAAAATAATACATTTAAAGGCTCTACATTTTATCCAAATTGCATTTCTACTTATGTTGATTCAAAAAATAAAGAGGGAAGTCATCCTTTACATAGAAAATAAGGATGAAACACCTATTGCTAAGCGTCCAAATCCTAAAATTTTCCTGTAAACTGTGGGGAACTGAAAGACAGAGGTAACAGAAAAATAATGAGGTCATTCCCACTTCGTATGAAGAGTTTATGAGCAAAATAGTCGAAAAAGATTTTACACAAAACCTTGGGGGACAAAGTGAGTTATATAAGTAGACAATATTTATAATAAGGGGTATTTTGAGTTTGGTGCCTATAAAATGGCACACCTTTGCCTTTGGTACCTAACTTTGTCGGAATTTGAGTTTGGTGTGGGTCCCAACCAAGCAGTTGACTTAACGGATGACTGGTGGACCGTTCACAAGATGTGTTGGAGCACAACTTGTTGCTCGTCCCCCCGCCAACTTTTGTAAATAAATACGTGTCTTTGTGAATAATTGTTTAAACAATCATTATTTAGTTTAACTAGTTCACTAACACGGACCACGGTAGGGAAATCTCTCTAGATCATTTTCCAAACACGTTACGAGCGTTCCAGAGAAATAAGGCTGACTTATCTGACTGCCATGATAACTATGGATTTACATAAAGTGGAAACAATTTTCATTAATGCAATAATGATTAATTTGAAAAAATGAATAGGGTCATTTACATGGATTCATTTGTTCAATACAATAATGGTTAGTTTGAAGGTTTAAGTAAACGATTATTGGGGTTTACATGAGAGATAGATTTTGAATGATTTACCAGTAAACAATGAAGGGATCTATGCTTATACTTTGGATTTAATTTTTTGTAAACAGGTGGTCTTATGAGAAAATAACAGTAGCTCAGTGTATGATTTGAGATTAGCAATGAAAGAAGATGG
>NW_020652859.1:738705-777413 GCF_003573695.1 Papaver somniferum | reverse complement strand
TTTGAAGGTTTAAGGAAACGATCATTGGGGTTTACATGAGAGATAGATTTTGGATGATTTACCGGTAAACAATGAAGGGAGCTATGCTTATGCTTTGGATTTAATTTTGTGTAAACAGGTGGTCATATGAGAAAATAACAGTAGCTCAGTGTATGATTTGAGATTAGCAATGAAAGAAGATGGCAATGGTATTAAGAGTGGAACCTAAAACCTCGTGAATAAAAATCAACAACTCGTATTTCTCAAACATGGAGTATGTAGAATATAAGGCGCAGTTAGTGAATGAAACGGAGTTTAGAATTTTATAAGACATTTCACATTTTTAACTCTATATTGGATGGTCAACACGGTCAATCAACGCCAATTCGTGGACTGGGCACAAAACTCAGATATTGACAAAGTTTGGCACCAAACGCGAAAGTGTACCATTTTATAGGCACCAAACGCGAAATATCCCTTCTAATAATGAAATTCTAATCTATTAAAAAGGTCATAGATAACCTATAATAAAACATGGAAAGAAGGAGATAAGGTTTGCAACCGTTAATAACTTCTCAAAGATTATGGGATATTCTTTAAGCTAGATCATCATTGCAAAATTTGAATAAAATATCATAAGCACAAATGACTCAAGGAAGTCCTCAGGCTTCGTTAGATGTCGGAACTCTATTATCAAGAACAAATCATGAAACAGAGAGACTCCCCTTTAATAGAAAATTTTCAGAAAAAATATTTCCTGCACAAATTACATGTCTAGAGGCTTGAGAGTCGAAAAAAGCATGCATTTTGGATGCATTGACTCAAGGAAGTCCAGTGACTTCGTTAGAAGTCGAAATCCTTTTTTTAAAACCAAATTACAAACTAGATAAGCTCATTTTTATTATAAAATTTTCAAAAAAATGATCGTGGTAAAAAATAATACATTTAAAGGCTCTACATTTTATCCAAATTGCATTTCTACTTATGTTGATTCAAAAAATAAAGAGGGAAGTCATCCTTTACATTGAAAATAAGGTTGAAACACCTATTGCTAAGCGTCCAAATCCTAAAATTTTCCTGTAAACTGTGGGGAACTGAAAGACAGAGGTAACAGAAAAATAATGAGGTCATTCCCACTTCGTATGAAGAGTTTATGAGCAAAATATTTGAAAAAGAGATTACACAAAACCTTGGGGGACAAAGTGAGTTATATAAGTAGACAATATTTATAATAAGGGATATTTTGAGTTTGGTGCCTATACAATGGCACACCTTTTCCTTTGGTACCTAACTTTGTCGGAATTTGAGTTTGGTGTGGGTCCAAACCAAGCAGTTGACTTAACGGATGACTGGTGGACCGTTCACAAGCTGTGTTGGAGCACAACTTGTTGCTCGTCCCCCCGCCAAATTTTGTAAATAAATACGTGTCTTTGTGAATAATTGTTTAAACAATAATTATTTAGTTTAACTAGTTCACTAACACGGACCACGGTAGGGAAATCTCTCTAGATCATTTTCAAAACACGTTACGAGCGTTCCAGAGAAATAAGGCTGACTTATCTGACTGCCATGATAACTATGGATTTACATAAAGTGGAAACAATTTTCATTAATGCAATAATGATTAATTTGAAAAAATGAATAGGGTCATTTACATGGATTCATTTGTTCAATACAATAATGGTTAGTTTGAAGGTTTAAGTAAACGATTATTGGGGTTTACATGAGAGATAGATTTTGAATGATTTACCAGTAAACAATGAAGGGATCTATGCTTATACTTTGGATTTAATTTTTTGTAAACAGGTGGTCTTATGAGAAAATAACAGTAGCTCAGTGTATGATTTGAGATTAGCAATGAAAGAAGATGGCAATGGTATTAAGAGTGGAACCTAAAACCTCGTGAATAAAAATAAACAACTCTCATTTCTCAAACATGGAGTATGTAAAAGATAAGGCGCAGTTAGTGAATGAAACGGAGTTTAGAATTTTATTAGACATTTCACATTTTTAACTCTAAATTGGATGGTCACCACGGTCAATCAACGCCAATTCGTTGATTGGGCACCAAACTCAGATATTGACAAAGTTTGGCACCAAACGCGAAAGTGTACATTTTTATAGGCACCAAACTCGAAATATTCCTTCTAATAATGAACTTCTAATCTTTTAAAAATGTCATAGATTACCTATAATAAAACATGGAAAGAAGGAGATAAGGTTTGCAACCGTTAATAACTTCTCAACGATTATGGGATCTTCTTTAAGCTAGATAATCATTGCAAAATTTGAATAAAATACCATAAGCACAAATGACTCAAGGAAGTCCTCAGGATTCGTTAGATGTCGGAACTCTATTATCAAGACCAAATCATGAAACAGAGAGACTCCCCTTTAATAGAAAATTTTCAGAAAAAATATTTCCTGCACAAATTACATGTCTAGAGGCTTGAGAGTCGAAAAAACATGCATTTTGGATGCATTGACTCAAGGAAGTCCAGTGACTTCGTTAGAAGTCGAAATCCTTTTTTTAAAACCAAATTACAAACTAGATAAACTCATTTTTATTCTAAAATTTTCAAAAAAATGATCGTGGTAAAAAATAATACATTTAAAGGCTCGACATGTTATCCAAATTGCATTTCTACTTATGTTGATTCAAAAAATAAAGAGGGAAGTCATCCTTTACATTGAAAATAAGGATGAAACACCTACTGCTAAGCGTCCAAATCCTAAAAATTTCCTGTAAACTGTGGGGAACTTAAAGACAGAGGTAACAGAAAAATAATGAGGTCATTCCCACTTCGTATGAAGAGTTTATGAGCAAAATAGTCGAAAAAGATTTTACACAAAACCTTGGGGGACAAAGTGAGTTATATAAGTAGACAATATTTATAATAAGGGGTATTTTGAGTTTGGTGCCTATAAAATGGCACAACTTTTCCTTTGGTACCTAACTTTGTCGGAGTTTGAGTTTGGTGTGGGTCCCAATAATGCAGTTGACTTAACGGATGACTGGTGGACCGTTCACAAGCTGTGTTGGAGCACAACTTGTTGATCGGCCCCCCGCCAAATTTTGTAAATAAATACGTGTCTTTGTGAATAATTGTTTAAACTATCATTATTTAATTTAACTAGTTCACTAACACGGACCACGGTAGGGAAATCTCTCTAGATCATTTTCCAAACACGTTACGAGCGTTCCAGAGAAATAAGGCTGACTTATCTGACTGCCATGATAACTATGGATTTACATAAAGTGGAAACAAATTTAATTAATGCAATAATGATTAATTTGAAAAATGAATGGGGTAATTTACATGGATTCATTTGTTCAATACAATAATGGTTAGTTTGAAGGTTTAAGGAAACGATCATTGGGGTTTACATGAGAGATAGATTTTGGATGATTTACCGGTAAACAATGAAGGGAGCTATGCTTATGCTTTGGATTTAATTTTGTGTAAACAGGTGGTCATATGAGAAAATAACAGTAGCTCAGTGTATGATTTGAGATTAGCAATGAAAGAAGATGGCAATGGTATTAAGAGTGGAACCTAAAACCTCGTGAATAAAAATCAACAACTCGTATTTCTCAAACATGGAGTATGTAGAATATAAGGCGCAGTTAGTGAATGAAACGGAGTTTAGAATTTTATTAGACATTTCACATTTTTAACTCTAAATTGGATGGTCAACACGGTCAATCAACGCCAATTCGTTGACTGGGAACCAAACTCAGATATTGACAAAGTTAGGCACCAAACGCGAAAGTGTACCATTTTATAGGCACCAAACTCGAAATATCCCTTCTAATAATGAAATTCTAATCTATTAAAAAGGTCATACATTACCTATAATAAAACATGGAAAGAAGGAGATAAGGTTTGCAACCGTTAATAACTTCTCAACGATTATGGGATATTCTTTAAGCTAGATCATCATTGCAAAATTTGAATAAAATACCATAAACACAAATGACTCAAGGAAGTACGCAGGCTTCGTTAGATGTCGGAACTCTATGATCAAGACCAAATCATTAAACAGAAAGACTCCCCTTTAATAGAAAATTTTCATAAAAAATATTTCCTGCACAAATTACATGTCTAGAGGCTTGACAGTCGAAAAAAGCTTGCATTTTGGATGCATTGACTCAAGGAAGTCCAGTGACTTCGTTAGGAGTCGAAATCCTTTTTTAAAACCAAACTATAAAGTAGATAAACTCATTTTTATTATAAAATTTTCTAAAAAATGATTATGGTAAAAAATAATACATTTAAAGGCTCTACATGTTATCCAAATTTCATTTCTACGTATGTTGATTCCAAAAATAAAGAGGGGAGTCATCCTTTACATTGAAAATAAGGATGAAACACCAATTGCTAAGCGTCCAATACTAAAAATATTCCTGTATACTGTGGGGAACTGAAAGACAGAGGTAACAGAAAAATAATGAGGTCATTCCCACTTCGTATGAAGAAGTTATGAGCAAAATAGTCAAAAAAGAGATTACACAAAACCTTGGGGGACAAAGAGAGTTATATAAGTAGACAATATTTATAATAAGTGGTATTTTGAGTTTGGTTCCTGTAAAATGGCACACCTTTTCCTTTGGTACCTAACTTTGTCGGAATTTGAGTTTGGTGTGGGTCCCAACCAAGCAGTTGACTTAATAGATGACTGGTGGACCGTTCACAAGCTGTGTTGGAGCACAACTTGTTGCTCGGCCCCCCGCCTACTTTTTTAAATAAATACGTGTCTTTGTGAATAATTGTTTAAAAAATCATTATTTAATTTAACTAGTTCACTAAAACGGACCACGGTAGGGAAATCTCTCTAGATCATTTTACAAACACGTTACGAGCGTTTCAGAGAAATAAGGATGACTTATCTGACTGCCATGATAACTATGGATTTACATAAAATGGAAACAAATTTAATTAATAAAATAATGATTAATTTGAAAAATGAATAGGGTCATTTACATGGATTCATTTGTTCAATACAATAATGGTTAGTTTGAAGGTTTAAGGAAACGATTATTGGGGTTTACATGAGAGATAGATTTTGGATGATTTACGGGTAAACAATGAAGGGATCTATGCTTATACTTTGGATTTAATTTTGTGTAAACAGGTGGTCATATGAGAAAATAACAGTAGCTCAGTGTATGATTTGAGATTAGCAATGAAAGAAGATGGCAATGGTATTAAGAATGGAACCTAAAACCTCGTGAATGAAAATCAACAACTCTCATTTCTCAAACATGGAGTATGTAGAAGATAAGGCGCAATTAGTGAATAAAACGGAGTTTTGGAATTTTATTAGACATTTAACATTTATAACTCTAAATTGGATGGTCAACACGGTGTCAATCAACGCCAATTCGTTGACTGGGCACCAAACTCAGATATTGACAAAGTTTGACACCAAACGCGAAAGTGTACCATTTTATAGGCACCAAACCTGAAATATCCCTTCTAATAATGAACTTCTAATCTCTTAAAAAGGTCATAGATTACCTATAATATAACATGGAAAGAAGGAGATAAGGTTTGCAACCGTTAATAACTTCTCAACGATTATGGGATATTCTTTAAGCTAGATAATCATTGCAAAATTTGAATAAAATACCATAAACACAAATGACTCAAGGAAGTCCGCAGGCTTCGTTAGATGTCGGAACTCTATGATCAAGACCAAATCATGAAACAGAAAGACTCCCCTTTAATAGAAAATTTTCAGAAAAAATATTTCCTGCACAAATTACATGTCTAGAGGCTTGAGATTCGAAAAAAGCTTGCATTTTGGATGCATTGACTCAAGGAAGTCCAGTGACTTCGTTAGAAGTCGAAATCCTTTTTTTAAAACCAAACTATAAACTAGATAAACTCATTTTTATTATAAAATTTTCTAAAAAATGATTGTGGTAAAAAATAATACATTTAAAGGCTCTACATGTTATCCAAATTGCATTTCTACGTATGTTGATTCCAAAAATAAAGAGGGAAGTCATCCTTTACATTAAAAATAAGGATGAAACACCAATTTCTAAGCGTCCAAATCATAAAACTTTTCCTGTATACCATGGGGAACTGAAAGACAGAGGTCACAGAAAAAGAATGAGGTCATTCCCACATCGTATGAAGAAGTTATGAGCAAAATAGTCGAAAAAGAGATTACACAAACGCTTGGGGGACAAAGAGAGTTATATAAGTAGAAAATATTTATAATAACGGGTATTTTGAGTTTGGTGCCTATAAAATGGTACACCTTTGACCCTTGACAAAGTTAGGTACCAAAGGCAAAGGTGTGCCATTTTATAGGCACCAAACTCAAAATACCCGTTATTATAAATATTTTCTACTTATATAACTCTCTTTGTCCCCCAAGCGTTTGTGTAATCTCTTTTTCGACTATTTTGCTCATAACTTCTTCATACGATGTGGGAATGACCTCATTCTTTTTCTGTTACCTCTGTCTTTCAGTTCCCCACAGTATACAGGAAAAAATTTAGGTTTTGGACGCTTAACAATTGGTGTTTCATCCTTATTTTCAATGTAAAAGATGACTTCCCTCTTTATTTTTGGAATCAACATACGTAGAAATGCAATTTGGATAACATGTAGAGCCTTAAAATGTATTATTATTTACCACAATCATTTTATAGAAAATTTTATTATAAAAATGAGTTTATCTAGTTTATAGTTTGGTTTTAAAAAAAGGATTTCGACTTCTAACGAAGTCACTGGACTTCCTTGAGTCAATGCATCCAAAATGCAAGCTTTTTTCGACTCTCAAGCCTCTAGACATGTAATTTGTGCAGGGAATATTTTTTATGAAAATTTTCTATTAAAGGGGAGTATTTCTATTTCATGATTTGGTCTTGATCATAGAGTTCCGACATCTAACGAAGCCTGCGAAATTCCTTGAGTCATTTGTGTTTATGGTATTTTATTCAAATTTTGCAATGATTATCCAGCTTAAAGAAGATCCCATATTCGTTGAGAAGTTATTAACGGTTGAAAACCTTATCTCATTCTTTCAATGTTTTATTATAGGTAATCTATGACCTTTTTAAAAGATTAGAAGTTCATTATTAGAAGGGATATTTCGAGTTTGGTGCCAATAAAATGATACACTTTCGCGTTTGGTGCCTAATTTTGTCAATATCTGAGTTTGGTGCCCAGTCAACGAATTGGCGTTGATTGACCGTGTTGACCATCCAATTTAGAGCTAAAAATGTGAAAAGTCTAATAAAATTCTAAACTCCGTTTTATTCACTAACTGCGCCCTATCTTCTACATACTCCATGTTCGAGAAATGAGAGTTGTTGATTTTCATTCACGAGGTTTTAGGTTCCACTCTTAATACCATTGCCATCTTCTTTCATTGCTAATCTCAAATCATACACTTAGCTACCCTTATTTTCCCATATGACCACCTGTTTACACAAAATTAAATCCAAAGTATAAGCATAGCTCCCTTCATTATTTACCGGTAAATCATCAAAAATCTATTTCTCATGTAAACCCCAATAATCGTTTCCTTAAACCTTCAAACTAACCATTATTGTATTGAACAAATGAATCCATGTAAATGACCCTATTCATTTTTCAAATTAATCATTATTGTATTAATTAAATTTGTTTCCATTTTATGTAAATCCATAGTTATCGTGGAAGTCAGATAAGTCAGCCTTATTTCTCCTGAACGCTCGTAACGTGTTTGGAAAATGATCTAGAGAGATTTCCCTACCGTGGTCCGTGTTAGTGAACTAGTTAAATTAAATAATGATTTTTTAAACAATTATTCACAAAGACACGTATTTATTTACAAAATTTGGCGGGGGTCCGAGCAACAAGTTGTGCTCCAAAACAGCTTGTGAACGGTCCACCAGTCATCCGTTAAGTCAACTGCTTGATTGGGACCCACACCAAACTCAAATTCCGACAAAGTTAGGTACGAAAGGCCAAGGTGTGCCATTTTATAGGCACCAAACTCAAAATACCCCTTATTATAAATATTTTCTACTTATATAACTCTCTTTGTCCCCCAAGGGTTTGTGTAATCTCTTTTTCAACTATTTTGTTCATAACTTCTTCATATGATGTGGGAATGACCTCATTATTTTTCTGTTACCTCTGTCTTTCAGTTCCCCACAGTATACAAGAAAGTTTTTAGGATTTGGACGCTTATCAGTTGGTGTTTTATCCTTATTTTGAATGTAAAGGATGACTTCCCTCTTTATTTTTGGAATCAACATACGTAGAAATGCAATTTGGATAACATGTAGAGCCTTTAAATGTATTATTTTTTACCACAATCATTTTTTAGAAAATTTTATAATAAAAATGAGTTTATCTAGTTTATAGTTTGGTTTTAAAAAACGGATTTCGACTTCTAACGAAGTCACTGGACTTCCTTAAGTCAATGCATCCAAAATGCAAGCTTTTTTCGACTCTCAAGCCTCTAGACATGTAATTTATGCAGGAAATATTTTTTCTGAAAATTTTCTATTAAAGGGGAGTCTTTATGTTTCATGATTTGGTCTTGATCATAGAGTTCCGACATCTAACGAAGCCTGCGGACTTCCTTGAGTCATTTGTGTTTATGGTATTTTATTCAAATTTTGCAATGATTATCTAGCTTAAAGAAGATCCCATAATCGTTGAGAAGTTATTAACGGTTGCAAACCTTATCTCCTTCTTTCCATGTTTTATTATAGGTAATCTATGACCTTTTTAAAAGATTAGAAGTTCATTATTAGAAGGGATATTTTGAGTTTGGTGCCTATAAAATGGTACACATTCGCATTTGGTGCCTAACTTTGTCAATATCTGAGTATGGTGCCCAGTCAACGAATTGGCGTTGATTGACCGTGTTGACCATCCAATTTAGAGTTAAAAATGTGAAATGTGTAATAAAATTCTAACCTCCGTTTTATTCACTAACTGCGCCCTATCTTGTACATACTCCATGTTTGAGAATTGAGAGTTTTTGATTTTCATTCACGAGGTTTTAGGTTCCACTCTTAATACCATTGCCATCTTCTTTCATTGATAATCTCAAATCATACAATGAGCTACCGTTATTTTCTCATATGACCACCTGTTTACACAAAATGAAATCCAAAGTATAAGCATATCTCCCTTCATTGTTTACCGGTAAATCATCCAAAATTTATTTCTCATGTAAACCCCAATAATCGTTTCCTTAAACCTTCAAACTAACCATTATTGTATTGAACAATTGAATCCATGTAAATGACCCTATTCATTTTTCAAATTAATCATTATTGTATTAATTAAATTTGTTTCCATTTTATGTAAATCCAGAGTTATCGTGGCAGTCAGATAAGTCAGCCTTATTTCTCCGTAACGCTCGTAACGTGTTTTGGAAATGATCTAAAGAGATTTCCCTACCGTGGTCCGTGTTAGTGAACTAGTTAAATTAAATAATGATTGTTTAAACAATTATTCACAAAGACACGTCTTTATTTACAAAAGTTGGCAGGGGGCCGAGCAACAAGTTGTGCTCCAACACAGCTTGTGAACGGTCCACCAGTCATCCGTTAAGTCAACTGCTTGATTGGGACCCACACCAAACTCAAATTCCGACAAAGTTAGGTACCAAAGGAAAAGGGGTGCCATTTTATAGGCACCAAACTCAAAATACCCCTTATTATAAATATTTTCTACTTATATAACTCTCTTTGTCCCCCACGGGTTTGTGTAATCTCTTTTTCGACTATTTTGCTCATAACTTCTTCATACGAAGTGGGAATGACCTCATTCTTTTTCTGTTACCTCTGTCTTTCAGTTCCCCACAGTACACAGGAAAACAATTTAGGTTTTGTACGCTTAACAATTGGTGTTTCATCCTAATTTTCAATGTAAAAGATGACTTCCCTCTTTATTTTTGGAATCAACATACGTCGAAATGCAATTTGGATAACATGTAGAGCCTTTAAATGTATTATTATTTACCACAATAATTTTTAAGAAAATTTTATCATAAAAATGAGTTTATCTAGTTTATAGTTTGGTTTTAAAAAAAGGATTTCGACTTCTAACGAAGTCACTGGACTTCCTTGAGTCAATGCATCCAAAATGCAAGCTTTTTTCGACTCACAAGCCTCTAGACATGTAATTTGTGCAGGGAATATTTTTTCTGAAAATTTTCTATTAAAGGGGAGTCTTTATTTTTCATGATTTGGTCTTGATCATAGAGTTTCGACATCTAACGAAGCCTGCGGACTTCCTTGAGTCATTTGTGTTTATGGTATTTTATTCAAATTTTGCAATGATTATCTAGCTTAAAGAAGATCCCATAATCGTTGAGAAGTTATTAACGGTTGCTAACCTTATCTCATTCTTTCAATGTTTTATTATAGGTAATCTATGACCTTTTTAAAAGATTAGAAGTTCATTATTAGAAGGAATATTTCGAGTTTGGTGCCTATAAAATGGTACACTTTCGCGTTTGGTGCCTAATTTTGTCAATATCTGAGTTTGGTGCCCAGTCAACGAATTGGCGTTGATTGACCGTGTTGACCATCCAATTTAGAGTTAAAAATGTGAAAATTTTAATAAAATTCTAACCTCCGTTTTATTCACTAACTGCGCCCTATCTTCTACATACTCCATGTTTGAGAAATGAGAGTTGTTGATTTTCATTCACGAGGTTTTAGGTTCCACTCATAATACTATTGCCATCTTCTTTCATTGCTAATATAAAATCATACACTGAGCTACCCTTATTTTCTCATATGACCACTTATTTAATCAAAATTAAATCCAAAGTATAAGCATAGCTCCCTTCATTGTTTATCGGTAAATCATCCAAAATCTATCTCTCATGTAAACCCCAATAATCGTTTCCTTAAACCTTCAAACTAACCATTATTGTATTGAACAAATGAATCCATGTAAATGACCTTATTCATTTTTCAAATTAAATATTATTTTATTAATTAAATTGTTTCCATTTTATGTAAGTCCATTGTTATCATGGCAGTCAGATAAGTCAGCCTTATTTCTCCGGAACGCTCGTAACGTGTTTGGAAAATGATCTAGAGAGATTTCCCTATCGTGGTCCCTGTTAGTGAACTAGTTAAATTGAATAATGACTATTTAAACAATTATTCACAAAGACACTATTTATTTACGAAAGTTGGCGGGGGTCCGAGCAACAAGTTGTGCTCCAAAACAGCTTGTGAACGGTCCACCAGTCATCCGTTAAGTCAATTGATTGATTGGGACCCACACCAAACTCAAATTCCGACAAAGTTAGGTACCAAAGGCAAAGGTGTGCCATTTTATAGGCACCAAACTCAAAATACCCCTTATTATAAATATTTTCTACTTATATAACTCTCTTTGTCCCCCAAGGGTTTGTGTAATCTCTTTTTCAACTATTTTGCTCATAACTTCTTCATACGAAGTGGGAATGACCTCATTCTTTTTCTGTTACCGCTTAACAATTGTTGTTTCATCCTTATTTTCAATGTCAAAGATGACTTCCCTCTTTATTTTTGGAATCAACATACGTAGAAATGCAATTTGGATAACATGTAGAGCCATTAAATGTATTATTTTCTACCACAATCAATTTTTAGAAAAATGAGTTTATCTAGTTTATAGTTTGGTTTTTAAAAAAAGGATTTCGACTTCTAACGAAGTCACTGGACTTCCTTGAGTCAATGCATCCATAATGCAAGCTTTTTTCGACTCTCAAGCCTCTAGACATGTAATTTGTGCAGGGAATATTTTTTCTGAAAATTTTCTATTAAAGGGGAGTCTTTCTGTTTCATGATTTGGTCTTGATCATAGAGTTCCGACATCTAACGAAGCCTGCGGACTTCCTTGAGTCATTTGTGATTATGGTATTTTATTCAAATTTTGCAATGATTATCTAGCTTAAAGAAGATCCCATAATCGTTGAGAAGTTATTAACGGTTGCAAACCTTATCTCCTTCTTTCCATGTTTTATTATAGGTAATCTATGACCTTTTTAAAAGATTAGAAGTTCATTATTAGAAGGGATATTTTGAGTTTGGTGCCTATAAAATGGTAAACATTCGCGTTTGGTGCCTAACTTTGTCAATATCTGAGTTTGGTGCCCAGTCAACGAATTGGCGTTGATTGACCGTGTTGACCATCCAATTTAGAGTTAAAAATGTGAAATGTGTAATAAAATTCTAACCTCCGTTTAATTCTCTAACTGCGCCCTATCTTGTACATACTCCATGTTTGAGAAATGAGAGTTGTTTATTTTCATTCACGAGGTTTTAGGTTCCACTCTTAATACCATTGCCATCTTCTTTCATTGCTAATATCAAATCATACACTGAGCCACCGTTATTTTCTCATATGACCACCTATTTACACAAAATTAAATCCAAATTATAAGCATAGCTCCCTTCATTGTTTACCGGTAAATCATCAAAAATCTATTTCTCATGTAAACCCTAATAATCGTTTCCTTAAAACTTCAAACTAACCATTATTGTATTGAACAAATGAATCCATGTAAATGACCCTATTCATTTTTCAAATTAATCATTATTTTATTAATTAAATTTGTTTCCTTTTTATGTAAATCCATAGTTATCGTGGAAGTCAGATAAGTCAGCCTTATTTCTCCTGAACGCTCGTAACGTGTTTGGAAAATGATTTAGAGAGATTTCCCTACCGTTGTCCGTGTTAGTGAACTAATTAAATTAAATAATGATTGTTTAAACAATTATTCACAAAGACACGTATTTATTTACAAAACTTGGCGGGGGGCCGAGCAACAAGTTGTGCTCCAACACAGCTTGTGAACGGTCCACCAGTCATCCGTTAAGTCAACTGCTTGATTGGGACCCACACGAAACTCAAATTCTGACAAAGTTAGGTACCAAAGGCAAAGGTGTGCCATTTTATAGGCACCAAACTCAAAATACCCCTTATTATAAATATTGTTTACTTATATAACTCTCTTTGTCCCCCAAGGGTTTGTGTAATCTATTTTTCGACTATTTTGCTCATAACTTCTTCATACGAAGTGGGAATGACCTCATTCTTTTTCTGTTACCTCTGTCTTTCAGTTCCCCACAGTATAAAAGAAAAACTTTAGGATTTGGACGCTTATCAATTGGTGTTTTATCCTTATTTTCAATGTAAAGGATGACTTCCCTCGTTATTTTTGGAATCAACATACGTAGAAATGCAATTTGGATAAGATGTAGAGCCTTTAAATTATTATTATTTACCACAATCATTTTTTAGAATATTTTATAATAAAAATGAGTTTATCTAGTTTATAGTTTGGTTTTAAAAAAAGGATTTCGACTTCTAACGAAGTCACTGGACTTCCTTGAGTCAATGCATCCAAAATGCAAGCTTTTTTCGACTCTCAAGCCTCTAGACATGTAATTTATGCAGGGAATATTTTTTCTGAAAATTTTCTATTAAAGGGGAGTATTTCTGTTTCATGATTTGGTCTTGATCATAGAGTTCCGACATCTAACGAAGCCTGCGGACTTCCTTGAGTCATCTGTGTTTATGGTATTTTATAATGATTATCTAGCTTAAAGAAGATCCCATAATCGTTGAGAAGTTATTAACGGTTGAAAACCTTATCTCATTCTTTCAATGTTTTATTGTAGGTAATCTATGACCTTTTTAAAAGATTAGAAGGGATATTTCGAGTTTGGTGCCTATAAAATGGTACACTTTCGCGTTTGGTGCCTAATTTTTTCAATAACAGAGTTTGGTGCCCAGTCAACGAATTGGCGTTGATTGACCGTGTTGACCATCCAATTTAGAGTTAAAAATGTGAAATATCTAAAAAAATTCTAACGTCCATTTTATTCACTAACTGAGCCCTATCTTCTACATACTCCATGTTTGAGAAATGAGAGTTGTTGATTTTCATTCACGAGATTTTAGGTTCCACTCTTAATACCATTGCCATCTTCTTTCATTCCTAATCTCAAATCATACACTGAGATACCCTTATTTTATCATATGACCACCTGTTTACACAAAATTAAATCCAAAGTATAAGCATAGCTCCCTTCATTGTTTACCAGTAAATCATCAAAAATCTATTTCTCATGTAAACCCCAATAATCGTTTCCTTAAACCTTCAAAATAACCATTATTGTATTGAACAAATGAATCCATGTAAATGACCCTATTCATTTTTCAAATTAATCATTATTGTATTAATTAAATTTGTTTCCATTTTATGTAAATCCATAGTTATCGTGGAAGTCAGATAAGTCAGCCCTATTTCTCCTGAACGCTAGTAACGTGTTTGGAAAATGATCTAGAAAGATTTCCCTACCGTGGTCCGTGTTAGTGACTTAGTTAAATTAAATAATGATTGTTTAAAAAATTATTCACAAAGACACGTATTTATTTATAAAACTTGGCAGGGGGCCGAGCAACAAGTTGTGCTCCAACACAGCTTGTGAACGTTCCACCAGTCATCCGTTAAGTCAACTGCTTGATTGGGACCCCACGAAACTCAAATTCCGACAACATTAGGTAACAAAGGCAAAGGTGTGCCATTTTATAGGCACCAAACTCAAAATACACCTTATTATAAATATTGTCTACTTATATAACTCTCTTTGTCCCCCAAGGGTTTGTGTAATCTCTTTTTCGACTATGTTGCTCATAACTTCTTCATACGAAGTGGGAATGACCTCTTTCTTTTTCTGTTACCTCTGTCTTTCAGTTCCCCACAGTATACAGGAAAACAATTTAGGTTTTGGACGCTTAACAATTGGTGTTTCATCCTTATATTCAATGTAAAAGATGACTTCCCTCTTTATTTTTGGAATCAACATACGTAGAAATGCAATTTGGATAACATGTAGAGCCTTTAAATGTATTATTATTTACCACAATCATTTTTTAGAAAATTTTATAATAAAAATGAGTTTATCTAGTTTATAGTTTGGTTTTAAAAAAAGGATTTCGACTTCTAACGAAGTCACTGGACTTCCTTGAGTCAATGCATCCAAAATGCAAGCTTTTTTCGACTCTCAAGCCTCTAGACATGTAATTTGTGCAGGGAATATTTTTTATGAAAATTTTCTATTAAAGGGGAGTATTTCTGTTTCATGATTTGGTCTTGATCATAGAGTTCCGACATCTAACGAAGCCTGCGGACTTCCTTGAGTCATTTGTGTTTATGGTATTTTATTCAAATTTTGCAATGATTATCTAGCTTAAAGAAGATCCCTTTATCGTTGAGAAGTTATTAACGGTTGAAAACCTTATCTTCTTATTTACATGTTTTATTATAGGTAATCTATGACCTTTTTAAAAGATTAGAAGTTCATTATTAGAAGGGATATTTCGAGTTTGGTGCCTCTAAAATGGTAAACTTTCGCGTTTGGTGCCTAACTTTGCCAATATCTGAGTTTGGTGCCAAGTCAACGAATTGGCGTTGATTGACCGTGTTGACCATCCAATTTAGAGCTAAAAATATGAAATGTCTAATAAAATTCTAACCTTCGTTTTATTCACTAACTGCACCCTATCTTCTACATACTCCATGTTTGAGAAATGAAAGTTGTTGATTTTCATTCACGAGGTTTTAGGTTCCACTCTTAATACCATTGCCATCTTCTTTCATTGCTAATCTCAAATCATACACTGAGCTACCCTTATTTTCTCATATGACCACCTGTTTACATAAAATTAAATCCAAAGTATAAGCATAGCTCCCTTCATTGTTTACCGGTAAATCATCAAAAATCTATTTCTCATGTAAACCTCAATAATCGTTTCCTTAAACCTTCAAACTAACCATTATTGTATTGAACAAATGAATCCATGTAAATGACCCTATTCATTTTTCAAATTAATCATTATTGCATTAATTAAATTTTTAGGATTTGGACGCTTAGCAATTGGTGTTTTATCCTTATTTTCAATGTAAAGGATGACTTCCCTCGTTATTTTTGGAATCAATATACGTAGAAATGCAATTTGGATAAAATGTAGAGCCTTTAAATGTATTATTATTTACCACAAACATTTTTTACAATATTTTATAATAAAAATGAGTTTATCTAGTTTATAGTTTGGTTTTAAAAAAAGGATTTCGACTTCTAACGAAGTCACTGGACTTCCTTGAGTCAATGCATCCAAAATGCAAGGTTTTTTCGACTCTCAAGCCTCTAGACATGTAATTTATGCAGGGAATATTTTTTCTGAAAATTTTCTATTAAAGGGTAGTCTTTCTGTTTCATGATTTTGTCTTGATCATAGAGTTCCGACATCTAACGAAGCCTGCGGACTTCCTTGAGTCATTTGTGTTTATGGTATTTTATTCAAATTTTGCAATGATTATCTAGCTTAAAGAAGATCCCATAATCGTTGAGAAGTTATTAACGGTTGAAAACCTTATCTCATTCTTTCAATGTTTTATTATAGGTAATCTATGACCTTTTTAAAAGATTAGAAGGGATATTTCGAGTTTGGTGCCTCTAAAATGGTAAACTTTCGCGTTTGGTGCCTAACTTTGCCAATATCTGAGTTTGGTGCCAAGTCAACGAATTGGCGTTGATTGACCGTGTTGACCATCCAATTTAGAGCTAAAAATATGAAATGTCTAATAAAATTCTAACCTTCGTTTTATTCACTAACTGTACCCTATCTTCTACATACTCCATGTTTGAGAAATGAAAGTTGTTGATTTTCATTCACGAGGTTTTAGGTTCCACTCTTAATACCATTGCCATCTTCTTTCATTGCTAATCTCAAATCATACACTGAGCTACCCTTATTTTCTCATATGACCACCTGTTTACATAAAATTAAATCCAAAGTATAAGCATAGCTCCCTTCATTGTTTACCGGTAAATCATCAAAAATCTATTTCTCATGTAAACCTCAATAATCGTTTCCTTAAACCTTCAAACTAACCATTATTGTATTGAACAAATGAATCCATGTAAATGACCCTATTCATTTTTCAAATTAATCATTATTGCATTAATTAAATTTTTAGGATTTGGACGCTTAGCAATTGGTGTTTTATCCTTATTTTCAATGTAAAGGATGACTTCCCTCGTTATTTTTGGAATCAATATACGTAGAAATGCAATTTGGATAAAATGTAGAGCCTTTAAATGTATTATTATTTACCACAAACATTTTTTACAATATTTTATAATAAAAATGAGTTTATCTAGTTTATAGTTTGGTTTTAAAAAAAGGATTTCGACTTCTAACGAAGTCACTGGACTTCCTTGAGTCAATGCATCCAAAATGCAAGGTTTTTTCGACTCTCAAGCCTCTAGACATGTAATTTATGCAGGGAATATTTTTTCTGAAAATTTTCTATTAAAGGGTAGTCTTTCTGTTTCATGATTTTGTCTTGATCATAGAGTTCCGACATCTAACGAAGCCTGCGGACTTCCTTGAGTCATTTGTGTTTATGGTATTTTATTCAAATTTTGCAATGATTATCT
Source organism: Papaver somniferum (assembly GCF_003573695.1). Classification (NCBI taxonomy): domain Eukaryota; kingdom Viridiplantae; phylum Streptophyta; class Magnoliopsida; order Ranunculales; family Papaveraceae; genus Papaver; species Papaver somniferum. The sequence continues at coordinate 759,952 of NW_020652859.1, read as the reverse complement.
AGCTTAAAGAAGATCCCATAATCGTTGAGAAGTTATTAACGGTTGAAAACCTTATCTCATTCTTTCAATGTTTTATTGTAGGTAATCTATGACCTTTTTAAAAGATTAGAAGGGATATTTCGAGTTTGGTGCCTATAAAATGGTACACTTTCGCGTTTGGTGCGTAATTTTGTCAATATCTGAGTTTGGTGCCCAGTCAACGAATTGGCGTTGATTGACCGTGTTGACCATCCAATTTAGAGTTAAAAATGTGAAATGTCTAATAAAATTCTAACCTCCGTTTTATTCACTAACTGCGGCCTATTTTCTACATACTCCATGTTTGAGAAATGAAAGTTGTTGATTTTCATTCACGAGGTTTTAGGTTCCACTCTTAATACCATTGCCATCTTCTTTCATTGCTAATCTCAAATCATACACTGAGCTACCCTTATTTTCTCATATGACCACCTGTTTACACAAAATTAAATCCAAAGTATAAGCATAGATCCCTTCATTGTTTACCGGTAAATCATTAAAAATCTATTTCTCATGTAAACCCCAATAATCGTTTCCTTAAACCTTCAAACTAACCATTATTGTATTGAACAAATGAATCCATGTAAATGACCCTATTCATTTTTCAAATTAATCATTATTGTATTAATTAATTTTTTTTCCATTTTATGTAAATCCATTGTTATCGTGGAAGTCATAAGTCAGCCTTATTTCTCCTGAACACTAGTAACGTGTTTGGAAAATGATCTAGAGAGATTTCCCTACCGTGGTCCGTGTTAGTGAACTAATTAAATTAAATAATGATTGTTTAAACAATTATTCACAAAGACACGTATTTATTTACAAAACTTGGCGGGGGGCCGAGCAACAAGTTGTGCTCCAACACAGCTTGTGAACGGTCCACCAGTCATCCGTTAAGTCAACTGCTTGATTGGGACCCACACGAAACTCAAATTCTGACAAAGTTAGGTACCAAAGGCAAAGGTGTGCCATTTTATAGGCACCAGACTCAAAATACCCCTTATTATAAATATTGTTTACTTATATAACTCTCTTTGTCCCCCAAGGGTTTGTGTAATCTCTTTTTCGACTATTTTGCTCATAACTTCTTCATACGAAGTGGGAATGACCTCATTCTTTTTCTGTTACCTCTGTCTTTCAGTTCCCCACAGTATACAAGAAAAATTTTAGGATTTGGACGCTTATCAATTGGTGTTTTATCCTTATTTTCAATGTAAAGGATGACTTCCCTCGTTATTTTTGGAATCAACATACGTAGAAATGCAATTTGGATAAAATGTAGAGCCTTTAAATGTATTATTATTTACCACAATCATTTTTTAGAATATTTTATAATAAAAATGAGTTTATCTAGTTTATAGTTTGGTTTTAAAAAAAGGATTTCGACTTCTAACGAAGTCACTGGACTTCCTTGAGTCAATGCATCCAAAATGCAAGCTTTTTTCGACTCTCAAGCCTCTAGACATGTAATTTATGCAGGGAATATTTTTTCTGAAAATTTTCTATTAAAGGGGAGTACTTCTGTTTTCATGATTTGGTCTTGATCATAGAGTTCCGACATCTAACGAAGCCTGCGGACTTACTTGAGTCATTTGTGTTTATGGTATTTTATTCAAATTTTGCAATGATTATCTAGCTTAAAGAAGATCCCATAATCGTTGAGAAGTTATTAACGGTTGAAAACCTTATCTCATTCTTTCAATGTTTTATTATAGGTAATCTATGACCTTTATAAAAGATTAGAAGTTCATTATTAGAAGGGATATTTCGAGTTTGGTGCCTATAAAATGGTGCACTTTCGCGTTTGGTGCCTAATTTTGTCAATATCTGAGTTTGGTGCCCAGTCAACGAATTGGCGTTGATTGACCGTGTTGACCATCCAATTTAGAGTTTAAAATGTGAAATGTCTAATAAAATTCTGACCTCCTTTTTATTCACTAACTGTGCCCTATCTTCTACATATTCCATGTTTGAGAAATGAGAGTTGTTGATTTTAATTCACGAGGTTTTAAGGTGCCACTCTTAATACCATTGCCGTCTTCTTTCATTGCTAATCTCAAATCATACACTGAGCTACTGTTATTTTCTCATATGACCACCTGTTTACACAAAATTAAATCCAAAGTATAATCATAGCTCCCTTCATTGTTTACCGGTAAATCATCCAAAATCTATCTCTCATGTAAACCTCAATAATCGTTTCCTTAAACCTTCAAACTAACCATTATTGTATTGAACACATGAATCCATGTAAATGACCCTATTCATTTTTCAAATTAATCATTATTGCATTAATTAAATTTTTTTCCACTTTATGTAAATACATAGTTATCATGGCAGTCAGATAAGTCAGCCTTATTTTTCTGGAACGCTCGTAACGTGTTTGGAAAATGATCTAGAGAGATTTCCCTACCTTTGTTAGTGTTAGTGAACTAGTTAAATTAAATAATGATTTCTTAAACAATTATTCACAAAGACACGCATTTATTTACAAAAGTTGGAGGGGGGCCGAGCAACAAGTTGTGCTCCAACACAGCTTGTGAACGGTCCACTAGTCATCCGTTAAGTCAACTGCTTGATTGGGACCTACACCGAACTCAAATTCCGACAAAGTTAGGTACTAAAGGCAAAGGTGTGCCATTTTATAGGCACCAAACTCAAAATACCCCTTATTATAAATATTGTCTACTTATATAACTCACTTTGTCCCCCAAGGTTTTGTGTAATCTCTTTTTCGACTATTTTGCTCATAACTTCTTCATACGAAGTGGGAATGACCTCAGTCTTTATATGTTACCTCTGTCTTTAAGTTTCCCCAGTATACAGGAAAAAAAATTTAGGTTTTGGACGGTTAACAATTGGTGTTTCATCCTTATTTTCAATGTAAAGGATGACTTCCCTCTTTATTTTTGGAAACAACATACGTAAAAACCCAATTTGGATAACACGTAGAGCCTTTAAATGTATTATTTTTTTACCACAATCATTTCTTAGAAAATTTTATAATAAAAATGAGTTTATCTAGTTTATAGTTTGGTTTTAAAAAAAGGATTTCGACTTCTAACGAAGTCACTGGACTTTCTTGAGTCAATGCATCCAAAATGCAAGATTTTTTCGATTCTCAAGCCTCTAGACATGTAATTTGTGCAGGAAATATTTTTCTGAAAATTTTCTATTAAAGGGGAGTCTTTCTGTTTCATGATTTGGTCTTGGTCATAGAGTTCTGACATCTAACGAAGCCTGCGGACTTCCTTGAGTCATTTGTGTTTATGGTATTTTATTCAAATTTTGCAATGATTATCTAGCTTAAAGAAGATCCCATAATCGTTGAGAAGTTATTAACGGTTGTAAACCTTATCTCCTTATTTCCATGTTTTATTATAGGTAATCTATGACCTTTTTAAGAGATTAGAAGTTCATTATTAGAAGGGATATTTCGAGTTTGGTGCCTATAAAATGGTACACTTTCGCGTTTGGTGCCTAACTTTGTCAATATCTGAGTTTGTTGCCCAGTCAACGAATTGGCGTTGATTGACACCGTGTTGACCATCCAATTTAGAGTTAAAAATGTGAAATGTCTAATAAAATTCTAAACTCCGTTTTATTCACTAACTGCGCCTTATCTTATACATACTCCATGTTTGAGAAATGAGAGTTGTTGATTTTCATTCACGAGGTTTTAGGTTCCACTCTTAATACCATTGCCATCTTCTTTCATTGCTAATCTCAAAGCATACACTGAGCTACTGTTATTTTCTCATATAATCACCTGTTTAACAAAATTAAATCCAAAGTATAAGCATAGCTCCCTTCATTGTTTACCGGTAAATCATCCAAAATCTATCTCTCATGTAAACACCAATAATCGTTTCCTTAAACCTTCAAACTAACCATTATTGTATTGAACACATGAATCCATGTAAATGACCCTATTCATTTTTCAAAGTAATCATTATTGTATTAATTAAATTTGTTTCCATTTTATGTAAATCCATAGTTATCAGGGCAGTCTGATAAGTTAGTCTTATTTCTCTGGAACGCTCGTAACGTGTTTGGAAAATGATCAAGAGAGATTTCCCTACCGTGGTCCGTGTTAGTGAACTAGTTAAATTAAATAATGATTGTTTACACAATTATTCACAAAGACACGTATTTATTTACAAAAGTTGGCGGGGGGGCGAGCAACAAGTTGTGCTCCAAAACAGCTTGTGAACGGTCCACCAGTCATCCGTTAAGTCAACTGCTAGATTGGGACCCACACCAAATTCAAATTCCGACAAAGTTAGGTACCAAAGGCAAAGGTGTGCCATTTTATAGGCACCAAATTCAAAATACCCCTTATTATAAATATTGTCTACTTATATAACTCTCTTTGTCCCCCAAGGTTTTGTGTAATCTCTTTTTCGACTATTTTGCTCATAACTTCTTCATACGAAGTGGGAATGACCTCATTCTTTATTTGTTACCTCTGTCTTTCAGTTTCCCACAGTATATAGGAAATTATTAAGGATTTGTACGCTTAGCAATTGGTGTTTCATCCTTATTTTCAATGTAAGGGATGACTTCCCTCTTTATTTTTGGAATCAACATACGTAGAAATCCAATTTGGATAACATGTAGAGCCTTTAAATGTATTATTTTTTACCACAATCATTTTTTTTAAAATTTTATTACAAAAATGGGTTTATCTAGTTTATAGTTTTGTTTTAAAAAGAGGATTTCGACTTCTAACGAAGTCACTAGACTTCCTTGAAGCAATGCATCCAAAATACAAGATTTTTTCGACTCTCAAGCCTCTAGACATGTAATTTGTGCATGAAATATTTTTTCTGAAAATTTTCTATTAAAGGGGAGTCTTTCTGTTTCATGATTTGGTCTTGATCATAGAGTTCCGACATCTAACGAAGCCTACGGACTTCCTTGAGTCATTTGTGTTTATGGTATTTAATTCAAATTTTGCAATGATTATCTAGCTTAAAGGAGATCCCATAATCTTTGAGAAGTTATTAACGGTTGCAAACCTTATCTCCTTCTTTCCATGTTTTATTATAGGTAATCTATGACCTTTTTAAGAGATTAGAAGTTCATTATTAGAAGGGATATTTCGAGTTTGGTGCCTAACTTTGTCAATATCTGAGTTTGGTGCCCAGTCAACGAACTGGCGTTGATTGACCGTGTTGACCATCCAATTTAGAGTTAAAAAAGTGAAATGTCTAATAAAATTCTTAACTCCGTTTTATTCACTAATTGCGCCTTATCTTCTACATACTCCATGTTTGAGAAATGAGAGTTGTTGATTTTCATTCACGAGGTTTTAGGTTCCACTCTTAATACCATTGCCATCTTCTTTCATTGCTAATCTCAAATCATACACTGAGCTACTGTTATTTTCTCATATGACCACCTGTTTACACAAAATTAAATCCAAAGTATAAGCATAGCTCCCTTCATTGTTTACCGGTAAATCATCCAAAATCTATCTCTCATGTAAACCCCAATAATCGTTTCCTTAAACCTTCAAATTAACCATTATTGTATTGAACAAATGAATCCATGTAAATGACCCTATCCATTTTTTCAAATTAATCATTATTGTATTAATTAAATTTGTTTCCACTTTATGTAAATCCATAGTTGTCATGGCAGTCAGATAAGTCAGCCTTATTTCTCTGGAACGCTCGTAGCGTGTTTGGAAAATGATCTAGAGAGATTTTCCTACCATGGTCCGTGTTAGTGAACTAGTTAAATTAAATAATGATTGTTTAAACAATAATTCACAAAGACACGTATTTATTTACAAAAGTTGGCGGGGGGCGAGCAACAAGTTGCGCTCCAACACAACTTGTGAACGGTCCACTACATCCGTTAAGTCAACTGCTTGATTGGGACCACACCAAACTCAAATTCCGACAAAGTTAGGTACCAAAGGCAAAGGTGTGCCATTTTATAGGCACCAAACTCCAAATACCCCTTATTATAAATATTGTCTACTTATATAACTCTCTTTGTCCCCCAAGGGTTTGTGTAATCTCTTTTTCGACTATTTTGCTCATAACTTCTTCATACGAAATGGGAATGACCTCATTCTTTTCTATTACCTCTGTCTTTCAGTTTACCACAGTATACAGGAAATTTTTAAGGATTTGTACGCTTAGCAATTGGTGTTTCATCCTTATTTTCAATGTAAGGGATGACTTCCCTCTTTATTTTTGGGATCAACATACGTAGAAATGCAATTTGGATAACATATTGAGCCTTTATATGTATTATTTTTTACCACAATCATTTTTTAAAAAATTTTATAATAAAAATGAGTTTATCTAGTTTATAGTTTGCTTTTAAATAGAGGATTTCGACTTCTAACGAAGTCACTGGACTTCCTTGAGTCAATGCATCCAAAATGCAAGCTTTTTTCGACTCTCAAGCTTCTAGACATGTAATTTGTGCGGGAAATATTTTTTCTGAAAATTTACTATTAAAGTGGAGTCTTTCTGTTTCATGATAGAGTTCCGAAATCTAACGAAGCCTAAGGACTTCCTTGAGTCATTTGTGTTTATGGTATTTTATTAAAATTTTGCAATGATTATCTAGCTTAAAGAAGATCCCATAATCATTGAGAAGTTATTAACGGTTGCAAACCTTATCTCCTTCTTTCCATGTCTTATTATAGGTAATCTATGACCTTTTTAAAAGATTAGAAGTTCATTATTAGAAGGGATATTTCGATTTTGGTGCCTATAAATGGTACACTTTCGCGTTTGGTGCCTAACTTTGTCAATATCTGAGTTTGGTGCCCAATCAACGAATTGGCATTGATTGACGATGTTGACCATCAAATTTAGAGTTAAAAATGTGAAATGTATAATAAAATTCTAAACTCCGTTTTATTCATTAACTGCGCCTTATCTTCTACATACTCCATGTTTGAGAAATGAGAGTTGTTGATTTTCATTCACGAGGTTTTAGGTTCCACTCTTAATACCATTGCCATCTTCTTTCATTGCTAATCTCAAATCATACACTGATCTACTCTTATTTTCTCATATGACCACCTGTTTACAAAAAATTAAATCCAAAGTATAAGCATAGCTCCCTTCATTGTTTACCGGTAAATCATCCAAAATCTATCTCTCATGTAAACCCAATAATCGTTTCCTTAAACCTTCAAACTAACCATTATTGTATTGAACAAATGAATCCATGTAAATGACCCTATTCATTTTTCAAATTAATCATTATTGCATTAATTAAATTTGTTTCCACTTTATGTAAATCCATAGTTATCATGGCAGTCAGATAAGTCAGCCTTATTTCTCTGGAACGCTTGTAACGTGTTTGGAAAATGATCTAGAGAGATTTCCCTACCGTGGTCCGTGTTAGTGAACTAGTTAAATTAAATAATGATTATTTAAACAATTATTCACAAAGACACGTATTTATTTACAAAAGTTGGCAGGGGGCCGAGCAACAAGTTGTGCTCCAACACAGCTTATGAACGGTCCACCAGTCATCCGTTAAGTCAATTGCTTGATTCCGACAAAGTTAGGTACCAAAGGCAAAGGTGTGCCATTTTATAGGCACCAAACTCAAAATACCCCTTATTATAAATATTGTCTACTTATATAACTCTCTTTGTCCCCCAAGGTTTTGTGTAATCTCTTTTTCGACTATTTATCTCATAACTTCTTCATAAGAAGTGGGAATGACCTCATTCTTTTTCTGTTACCTCTGTCTTTCAGTTCCCCACAGTATACATGAAAACAATTTAGGTTTTGGACGCTTAACAATTGGTGTGTCATCCTTATTTTCAATGTAAAAGATGACTTCCCTCTTTATTTTTGGAATCAACATACGTAGAAATGCAATTTGGACAACATGTAGAGCTTTTAAATGTATTATTTTTTACCACAATCATTTTTAAGAAAATTTATAATAAAAATGAGTTTATCTAGTTTATAGTTTGGTTTAAAAAAAATGATTTTGACTTCTAACGAAGTCACTGGACTTCCTTGAGTCAATGCATCCAAAATGCAAGCTTTTTTCGACTCTCAAGCCTCTAGACATGTAATTTGTGCAGGAAATATTTTTTATGAAAATTTTCTATTAAAGGGGAGTCTTTCTGTTTCATGATTTGATCTTGATCATAGAGTTCCGACATCTAACGAAGCCTGAGGACTTCCTTGAGTCATTTGTGTTTATGGTATTTTATTCAAATTTTGCAATGATTATCTAGCTTAAAGAAGATCCCATAATCGTTGAGAATTTATTAACGGTTGCAAACCTTATCTCCTTCTTTCCATGTTTTATTATAGGTAATCTATGACTTTTTTAAAAGTTTAGAAGTTCATTTTTAGAAGGGATATTTCGAGTTTGGTGCCTATAAAATGGTACACTTTAGCGTTTGGTGCCAAACTTTGTCAATATCTGAGTTTGGTGCCCAGTCAACGAATTGGCATGATTGACCGTGTTGACCATCCAATTTAGAGTTAAAAATGTGAAATTTCTAATAAAATTCTAAACTCCGTTTCATTCACTAACTGCGCCTTATCTTCTACATACTCCATGTTTGAGAAATGAGAGTTGTTGATTTTTATTCACGAGGTTTTAGGTTCCACTCTTAATACCATTGCCATCTTCTTTCATTGCTAATCTCAAATCATACACTGAGCTACTGTTATTTTCTCATATGACCACCTGTTTACAAAAAATTAAATCTAAAGTATAAGCATAGCTCCCTTCATTGTTTACCGGTAAATCATCCAAAATATATCTCTCATGTAAACCCCAATAATCGTTTCCTTAAACCTTCAAACTAAACATTATTGTATTGAACAAATGAATCCATGTAAATGACCCTATTAATTTTTCAAATTAATCATTATTGCATTAATTAAATTTGTTTTCACTTTATGTAAATCCATAGTTATCATGTCAGTCAGATAAGTCAGCCTTATTTCTCTAGAACGCTCGTAACGTGTTTGGAAAATGATCTAGAGAGATTTCCCTACCGTGGTCCGTGTTAGTGAACTAGTTAAATTAAATAATGATTGTTTAAACAATTATTCACCTGGTAAATCATCCAAAATATATCTCTCATGCATATTAGGTTCCACACGAGTTTGCACTCAAGCATACTAAAATTCATATATAAGTGACAGAGCTCTACTAAGATAGTTTCACAATGGACATCATATTCGGAGTCAATACTTAACACATGGAAAGATTAAGAGATGGATATAGAAAAACATAGATGGTTTTGATGTTGACTAAGTGAATAATGTTTCTCATATCTGTCTGAAGGCCACTGCCAAAATGAACCTATCCTAATGGATTGATATACTGGTCTGACTAATATCAACAAACTGGCGTATACAAGGGAACCAGTGGTCGATAACCTAAATCTAGATCAACAAACTGGCATATACAAGGGAACTAGTGGTTGACTATATAGAACAATTTCTCGTTCTTTTTCGATTTTTTTTTAACTGCATTAATAGATATTTTTAATCTAAAAGCATGCTTCTTGTCAGCTGATTACATGATAGTTCCCACGGGTCCTGCATTCCACTCTTGTTTAGGCGACGAAGACAGGCAAAACACACACATATTGCTATCCAAGTGTTAAAATTTATTCCGATTGGTCTCATGGTCTCATGTTTCCACTTTATGTAAATCCATAGTTATCATGGCAGTCTGATAAGTCAGCCTTATTTCTCTGGAACGCTCGTAACGTGTTTGGAAAATGATCTAGAGAGATTTCCCTACTGTGGTCCGTGTTAGTGAACTAGTTAAATTAAATAATGATTGTTTAAACAATTATTCACAAAGACACGTATTTATTAACAAAAGTTGGCGGGGGGCCGAGCAACAAGTTGTGCTCTAACATATCTTGTGAACAGTCCACCAGTCATCCGTTAAGTCAACTGCTTGGTTGGGACCCACACCAAACTCAAATTCCGACAAAGTTAGGTACCAAAGGCAAAGGTGTGCCATTTTATAGGCACCAAACTCAAAATACCCCTTATTATAAGTATTGTCTACTTATATAACTCTCTTTGTCCCCCAAGGTTTTGTGTAATCTCTTTTTCGACTATTTTGCTCATAACTTCTTCATACGAAGTGGGAATGGCATCATTCTTTTTCCGTTACCTCTGTCTTTCAGTTCCACACAGTTTACAGGAAAATTTTTAGGATTTGGATGCTTATCAATTGGTGTTTCATCCTTATTTTCAATGTAAGGGATGACATCCCTCTTTATTTTGGGAATCAACATACGCAGAAATGCAATTTGGATAACATGTAGAGCTCTTAAATATATTATTTTTTACCACAATCATTTTTTAGAAAATTTTATAATAAAAATGAGTTTATCTAGTTTATAGTTTGGTTTTAAAAAAAAGGATTTCGACTTCTAACGAAGTCACTGGACTTCCTTGAGTCAATGCATCCAAAATGCAAGCTTTTTTCGACTCTCAAGCCTCTAGACATGTAATTTGTGCAGGAAATATTTTTTCTGAAAATTTTCTATTAAAGAGGAGTCTTTCTGTTTCATGATTTGGTCTTGATCATAGAGTTCCTACTTCTAACGAAACCTGCGGACTTCCTTGAGTCATTTGTGTTTATGGTATTTTATTCAAATTTTGCAATGATTATCTAGCTTAAAGAAGATCCCATAATCGTTAAGAAGTTATTAACCGTTGCAAACTTTATCTCCTTCTTTCCATGTTTTATTATAGGTAATCTATGACCTTTTTAAAAGATTAGAAGTTCATTATTAGAAGGGATATTTCGAGTTTGGTGCCTATAAAATGGTACACTTTGGCGTTTGGTGCCTAACTTTGTCAATATCTGAGTTTGGTGCCCAGTCAACGAATTGGCGTTGATTGACCGTGTTGACCATCCAATTTAGAGTTAAAAATGTGAAATGTATAATAAAATTTTAAATTCCGTTTCATTCACTTTCTGCGCCTTATCTTCTACATACTCCATGTTTGAGAAATTAGAGTTGTTGATTTTTATTCACGAGATTTTAGGTTCCACTCTTAATACCATTTCCATCTTCTTTCATCGCTAATCTCAAATCTTACACTGAGCTACTGTTATTTTCTCATATGACCACCTGTTTACACAAAATTAAATCCAAAGTATAAGCATATCTCCCTTCATTGTTTACCGGTAAATCATCCAAAATCTATCTCTCATGTAAACCCCAATAATCGTTTCCTTAAAACTTCAAACTAACCATTATTGTATTGAACAAATGAATCCATGTAAATGACCCTATTCATTTTTCAAATTAATCATTATTGTATTAATTAAATTTTTTTCCATTTTATGTAAATCCATAGTTATCATGGCAGTCAGATAAGTCAGCCTTATTTCTCTGGAACGCTCGTAACGTGTTTGGAAAATGATCTAGAGAGATTTCCCTACCGTGGTATGTGTTAATGAACTAGTTAAATTAAATAATGATTATTTAAACAATTATTCACAAAGAAACGTATTTATTTACAAAAGTTGGCGGGGGCCGAGCAACAAGTTGTGCTCTAACACAACTTGTGAACGGTCCACCAGTCATCCGTTAAGTAACCTGCTTGGTTGGGACCCACACCAAACTAAAATTCCGACAAAGTTAGGTACCAAAGGCAAAGGTGTGCCATTTTATAGGCACCAAACTCAAAATACCCCTTATTATAAATATTGTCTACTTATATAACTCTCTTTGTCCCCCAAGGTTTTGTGGAATCTCTTTTTCGACTATTTTGCTCATAACTTCTTCATACGAAGTGGGAATGACCTCATTATTATTCTGTTACCTCTGTCTTTCAGTTCCCCAAAGTTTACAGGAAAATTTTTAGGATTTCGACGCTTAGGAATTGGTGTGTCATCCTTATTTTCAATGTAAGGGATGACTTCCCTCTTTATTTTTGGAATCAACATACGCAGAAATGCAATTTGGATAACATGTAGAGCTCTTAAATGTATTATTTTTTACCACAATCATTTTTTAGAAAATTTTATAAAAAAAATGAGTTTATCTAGTTTATAGTTTGGTTTTTAAAAAAGGATTTCGACTTCTAACAAAGTCACTGGACTTCCTTGAGTCAATGCATCCAAAATGCAAGCTTTTTTCGACTCTCAAGCCTCTAGACATGTAATTTGTGCAGGAAATATTTTTTCTGAAAATTTTCTATTAAAGAGGAGTCTTTCTGTTTCATGATTTGGTCTTGATCATAGAGTTCCGACATCTAACGAAGCCTGCGGACTTCCTTGAGTCATTTGTGTTTATGGTATTTTTTTCAAATTTTGCAATGATTATCTAGCTTAAAGAAGATCCCATAATCGTTAAGAAGTTATTAACCGTTGCAAACTTTATCTCCTTCTTTCCATGTTTTATTATAGGTAATCTTTGACCTTTTTAAAAGATTAGAAGTTCATTATTAGAAGGGATATTTCGAGTTTGGTGCCTATAAAATGGTACACTTTGGCGTTTGGTGCCTAACTTTTTCAATATCTGAGTTTGGTGCCCAGTCAACGAATTGGCGTTGATTGACCGTGTTGACCATCCAATTTAGAGTTAAAAATGTGAAATGTATAATAAAATTTTAAATTCCGTTTCATTCACTTACTGCGCCTTATCTTCTACATACTCCATGTTTGAGAAATTAGAGTTGTTGATTTTTATTCACGAGGTTTTAGGTTCCACTCTTAATACCATTTCCATCTTCTTTCATCGCTAATCTCAAATCTTACACTAAGCTACTGTTATTTTCTCATATGACCACCTGTTTACACAAAATTAAATCCAAAGTATAAGCATATCTCCCTTCATTGTTTACCGGTAAATCATCCAAAATCTATCTCTCATGTAAACCCCAATAATCGTTTCCTTAAACCTTCAAACTAACCATTATTGTATTGAACAAATGAATCCATGTAAATGACCCTATTCATTTTTCAAATTAATCATTATAGCATTAATTAAATTTGTTTCCACTTTATGTAAATCCATAGTTATCATGGCAGTCAGATAAGTCAGCCTTATTTCTCTGGAACGCTCGTAACGTGTTTGGAAAATGATCTAGAGAGATTTCCCTACCGTGGTACGTGTTAATGAACTAGTTAAATTAAATAATGATTGTTTAAACAATTATTCACAAAGAAACGTATTTATTTACGAAAGTTGGCGGGGGCCGAGCAACAAGTTGTGCTCTAACACAGCTTGTGAACGGTCCACCAGTCATCCGTTAAGTAACCTGCTTGGTTGGGACCCACACCAAACTAAAATTCCGACAAAGTTAGGTACCAAAGGCAAAGGTGTGCGATTTTATAGGCACCAAACTCAAAATACCCCTTATTATAAATATTGTCTACTTATATAACTCTCTTTGTCCCCCAAGGTTTTGTGGAATCTCTTTTTCGACTATTTTGCTCATAACTTCTTCATACGAAGTGGGAATGACCTCATTCTTTTTCTGTTACCTCTGTCTTTCAGTTCCCCAAAGTTTACAGGAAATTTCTTAGGATTTCCACGCTTTGCAATTGGTGGTTCATCCTTATTTTCAATGTAAAGGATGACTTCCCTCTTTATTTTTGGAATCAACATACGTAGAAATGCAATTTGCATAAAATGTAGAGCCTTTAAATGTATTATTTTTTACCGCAATCATTTTTTAGAAACTTTTATAATAAAACAAAGTTCATCTAGTTTTTAGTTTGTCTTAAAAAAGGATTTCGACTTCTAACGAAGTCACTGGACTTCCTTGAGTCAATGCATCCAAAATGCAAGCTTTTTTCGACTCTCAAGCCTCTAGACATGTAATTTGTGACGGAAATATTTTTTCTGAACATTTTCTATAAAATGGGAGTCTTTCCGTTTCATGATTTGGTCTTGATCATAGAGTTCTGACATCTAGCGAAGCCTGTGGACTTCCTTGAGTCATTTGTGTTTATGATATTTTATTCAAATTTTGCAATGATTATCTAGCTTACAGAAGATCCTAAAATCGATGAAAAGTTAGTAACGGTTGCAAACCTTATCTCCTTCTTTCCATGTTTCATTATAGGTAATTAAGGACCTTTTTAAGAGATTAAAAGTTCATTATTTGAAGGGATATTTTGAGTTTGGTGCCTATAAAATGGTACACTTTTGCGTTTGGTGCCTAACTTTGTTAAAATCTGAGTTTGGTGCCCAGTCAACGAATTGACGTTGATTGACCCTGTTGACCATCCTATTTGGAATTAAAATTGTGAAATTACTAATAAAATTCTAACTTCGTTTTATTCACTAAGTGCACCTTATCTTCTACATACTCCATGTTTGAGAAATGAGAGTTGTTGATTTTCATTCACGAGGTTTAGGTTCCACTCTTAATACCATCGCCATCTTCTTCCATTGCTAATCTAAAATCATACACTGAGCTACTGTTATTTTCTCATATGACCACCAGTTTACACAAAATTAAATCCAAAGTATAAGCATAGCTCCCTTCATTGTTTACCCGTAAATCATCCAAAATCTATCTCTAATGTAAACCCCAATAATTGTTTCCTTAAACCTTCAAACTAACCATTATTATATTGAACAAATGATTCCATGTAAATGACTCTATCCATTTTTCAAATTAATCATTATTGTATTATTTAAATTTGTTTCCATTTACTGTAAATCCATAGTTACCATGGCAATCAGATTATGTCAACCTTATTTCTCTGGAACGCTCGTAACATGTTTGAAAAATGCTCTAGAGAGATTTCCCTACCGTGGTCCGTGTTAGTAAATTAGTTAAATTAAATAATTATTATTTAAAAAATTATTGACGTATTTATTTACAAAAGATTGAAGGGTGGCGAGCAACAAGTTGTGCTCCAACACAGCTTGTGAACGGTCAACCAGTCATCCGATAATTCAACTGCTTGACTGGGATCCTCATCAAACTCAAATTCTTACAAAGTTAGGTACCAAAGGCAAAGGTGTGATATTTTATAGGCAACAAATTCAAAATATACCTTATTATAAATATTGTCTACTTATATAACTCTCTTAGTCCCCCAAGGTTTTGTGTAATCTCTTCTTCGACTATTTGGCCCATAACTTCTTCATACGAAGTGGGAACGACCTGATTCTTTTAATGTTACCTCTTTCATTCAGTTCCCCAACGTATACAAGAAAATTTTGAGGATTTGGGCGATTAACAATTGGTGTTTCATCCTTATTTTCAATGTAAAGGATGACTTCCCTCTTTATTTTTGGAATCAACATACGTAGAAATGCAATTTGCATAACATGTAGAGCCTTGAAATGTATTATTTTTTACCGCAATCATTTTTTAGAAAAATTTATAATAAAACTAAGTTCATCTAGTTTATAGTTTGTCTTAAAAAAAGGATTTCGACTTCTAACGAAGTCACTGGACTTCCTTGAGTCAATGCATCCAAAATGCAAGATTTTTTCGACTCTCAAACCTCTAGTCATGTAATTTGTGACGGAAATATTTTTTATGAACATTTTCTATAAAATGGGAGTCTTTCTGATTCATGATTTGGTCTTGATCATAGAGTTCCGACATCTAGTGAAGCATATGGACTTCCTTGATTCATTTGTGTTTATGATATTTTATTCAAATTTTGCGATGATTATCTAGCTTAAAGAAAATCCCATAATCGTTGAGAAGTTATTAACGGTTGGAAACCTTATCTCCTTATTTCCATGTTTTATTATAGGTAATCTATGACCTTTTTAAGAGATTAGAAGTTCATTATTAGAAGGGATATTTCGAGTTTGGTTCCTATAAAATGGTACACTTTCGCGTTTGGTGCCTAACTTTGTAAATATCTGAGTTTGGTGCCCAGTCAACGAATTGGCGTTGATTGACCGTGTTGACCATCCAATTTTGAGTTAAAAATGTGAAATGTCTAATAAAATTCTAAACTCCGTTTTATTCACTAACTGCGCCTTATTTTCTACATACTCCATGTTTGAGAAATGAGAGTTGTTGATTTTCATTCACGAGGTTTTAGGTTCCATTGTTAATACCATTGCCATCTTCTTTCATTGCTAATCTCAAATCATACACTGAGCTAATGTTATTTTCTCATTTGACCACCTGTTTACACAAAATTAAATCCAAAGTATAAGCATAGCTCCCTTCATTGTTTACCGGTAAATCATCCAAAATCTATCTCTCATGTAAACCCCAATAATCGTTTCCTTAAACCTTCAAACTAACCATTATTGTATTGAACAAATGAATTCATGCAAATGACCCTATTCATTTTTAAAATTAATCATTATTTTATTAATTAAATTTGTTTCCATTTTATGTAAATCCATAGTTATCATGGCAGTCAGATAAGTCAACCTTATTTCTCTGGAAAGCTCGTAACGTGTTTGGAAAATGATCTAGATAGATTTCGCTATCGTTGTCCGTGTTACTGAACTAGTTAAATTAAATTATGATTGTTTAAACAATTATTCACAAAGACACGTATTTATTTACAAAATTTGGTCGGGGGGCGAGCAACAAGTTGTGCTCCAACACAGTTTGTGAACGGTCCACCAGTCATCCGTTAAATCAACTGCTTGGTTGGGACCCACACCAAACTCAAATTCCGAAAAAGTTAGGTACCAAAGGCAAAGATGTGTCATTTTATAGGCACCAAACTCAAAATAACCCTTATTATAAATATTGTCTACTTATATAACCCTCTTTGTCCCCCAAGGTTTTGTGTAATCTCTTTTTCGACTATTTTGCTCATAACTTCTTCATACGAAGTGGGAATGACCTCATTCTTTTTCTGTTACCTCTGTCTTTAAGTTCCCCAAAGTATACAGGATTTTTTTTTTAGGATTTGGACGCTTAGCGATTGGTGTTTAATCCTTATTTTCAATGTAAAGGATGACTTCCCTCTTTATTTTTGGAATCAACATACGTACAAATGCAATTTGGATAACATGTAGAGCCTTTAAATGTATTATTGTTTACCACAATAATTTTTTAGAAATTTTTTTAATAAAAATGAGTTTATCTAGTTTATAGTTTGGTTTTAAAAAAAGGATTTCGACTTCTAACGAAGTCACTGGACTTCCTTGAGTCAATGCATCAAAAATGCAAGCTTTTTTCGACTTTCAAGCCTCTAGAAATGTAATTTGTGCAGGAAATATTTTTTCTGAAATTTTCTATTAAAGGGGAGTCTTTCTGTTTCATGATTTGGTCTTGATCATAGAGTTCCGACATCTAACGAAGCCTGCGTACTTCCTTGAGTCATTTGTGTTTATGGTATTTTATTCAAATTTTGCGATGATTATCTAGCTTAAAGAAGATCCCATAATCGTTGAGAAGCTATTAACGGTTGGAAACCTTATATCCTTCTTTCCATGTTTTATTATAGGTAATCTATGACCTTTTTAAGAGATTAAAAGTTCATTATTAGAAGGGATATTTCGAGTTTGGTGCCTATAAAATGGTACACTTTCGCGTTTGGTGCCTAACTTTGTCAATATCTGAGTTTGGTGCCCAGTCAACGAATTGGCGTTGATTGACCGTGTTGACCATCCAGTTTAGAGTTAAAAATATGAAATGTCTAATAAAATTCTAAACTCCGTTTTATTCACTAACTGCACCCTATCTTCTACATACTCCATGTTTGAGAAATGAGAGTTGTTGATTTTCATTCACGAGGTTTTAGGTTCCACTCTTAATACCATTGCCATCTTCTTTCATTGATAATCTCAAATCATATACTGAGCTACTATTATTTTCTCATATGACCACCTTTTTACACAAAATTAAATGCAAAGTATAAGCATATCTCCCTTCATTGTTTACCGGTAAATCATCCAAAATCTATCTCTCATGTAAACCCCAATAACTGTTTCCTTAAACCTTCAATCTAACCATTATTGTATTGAACAAATGAATCCATGTAAATGACCCTATTCATTTTTCAAATTAATCATTATTGTATTAGTTAAATTTGTTTCCATTTTATGTAAATCCATAGTTATCATGGCAGTCAGATAAGTCAGCTTTTTTCTCTGGAACGCTCGTAACGTGTTTGGAAAATGATCTAGAGAGATTTCCCTACCGTGGTCCGTGTTAGTGAACTAGTTAAATTAAATAATGATTTTTTACACGTATTTATTTAAAAAAGTTGGCGGGCGTCCGAACAACAAGTTATGCTCCAACACAGCTTGTGAACGGTCCACCAGTCATCCGTTAAGTCAACTGCTTGGTTGGGACCCACACCAAACTCAAATTCCGACAAAGTTAGGTACCAAAGGAAAAGGTGTGCCATTTTATAGGCACCAAACTCAAAATACCCCTTATTATAAATATTGTCTACTTATATAACTCTCTTTGTCCCCCAAGGTTTTGTGTAATCTCTTTTTCGACTATTTTGCTCATAACTTCTTCGTACGAAGTGGGAATGACCTAATTCTTTTTCTGTTACCTCTGTCTTTCAGTTTCCCACAGTATACAAGAAAATTTTTAGGATTTGGACGCTTAGCAATTGGTGTTTCATCCTTATTTTCAATGTAAAGGATGACTTCCCTCTTTATTTTTGGAATCAACATACGTAGAAATGCAATTTGGATAACATGTAGAGCCTTTAAATGTATTATTTCTTACTACAATTATTATTTAGAAAATTTTATAATAAAAATGAGTTTATCTTGTTTATAGTTTGGTTTTAAAAAAAGGATTTCGACTTCTAAAGAAGTCACTGGACTTCCTTGAGTCAATGCATCCAAAATGCAAGGTTTTTTCGACTCTCAAGCCTCTAGACATGTAATTTGTGCAGGAAATATTTTTTCTAAAAATTTTCAATTAAAGGGGAGTCTTTATGTTTCATGATTTGGTCTTGATCATAGAGTTCCGACATCTAACGAAGCCTGCGGACTTCCTTGAGTCATTTGTGTTTATGGTATTTTATTCAATTTTTGCGATGATTATCTAGCTTAAAGAAGATCCCATAATCGTTGAGAAGTTATTAATAGTTGCAAACCTTATCTCCTTCTTTCCATGTTTCATTATAGGTAATCTATGACCTTTTTAAAAGATTAGAAGTTCATTATTAGAAGGGATATTTCGAGTTTGGTGCCTATAAAATGGTACACTTTCGCGTTTGGTGTCTAACTTTGTCAATATCTGAGTTTGGTGCCCAGTCAACGAATTGGCGTTGATTGACTGTGTTGACCATCCAATTTAGAGTTAAGAATGTGAAATGTCTAATAAAATTCTAAACTTTGTTTTATTAACTAGCTGCGCCCTATCTTCTACATACTCCATGTTTGAGAAATGAGAGTTGTTGATTTTCATTCACGAGGTTTTAGGTTCCATTCTTAATACCATTGCCATCTTCTTTCGTTCCTAATCTCAAATCATACACTGAGATACTGTTATTTTCTCATATGACCACATGTTTACACAAAATTAAATCCAAAGTATAAGCATAGCTCCCTTCATTGTTTATCGGTAAATCATCCAAAATCTATCTCTCATGTAAACCCCAATAGTTGTTTCCTTAAACCTTCAAACTAACCATTATTGCATTGAATAAATGAATCCATGTAAATGACCCTATTCATTTTTCAAATTAATCATTATTGTATTAATTAAATTTTTTTCCATTTTATGTAAATCCATAGTTATCATGGCAGTCAGATAAGTCAGCCTTATTTCTCTGGAACGCTCGTAACGTGTTTGGAAAATGATCTAGAGAGATTTCCCTACCGTGGTCCGTGTTAGTGAACTAGTTAAATTAAATAATGATTATTTAAACAATTATTCACAAAGACACGTATTTATTTACAAAATTTGGCGGGGGGGCGAGCAACAAGTTGTGCTCCAACACAGCTTGTGAACGGTCCACCAGTCATCCGTTAAGTCAACTGCTTGGTTGGGACCCACACCAAACTCAAATTTTGACAAAGTTAGGTACCAAAGGCAAAGTTGTGCCATTTTATAGGCACCAAACTCAAAATAACCCTTATTATAAATATTGTCTACTTATATAACTCTCTTTGTCCCCCAAGGTTTTGTGTAATCTCTTTTTCATCTATTTTGCTCATAACTTCTTCATACGAAGTGGGAATGACCTAATTCTTTTTCTGTTACCTCTGTCTTTCAGTTCCCCAAAGTTTACAGGAAAATTTTTAGGATTTGGACGCTTAGCAATTGGTGTTTCTTCCTTATTTTCAATGTAAAGGATGACTCCCCTCTTTATTTTTGGAATCAACATACGTAGAAATGCAATTTGGATAACATGTAGAGCCTTTGAATGTATTATTTTTTACCACAATCATTTTTTAGAAAATTTTATAACAAAAATGAGTTTATCTAGTTTATAGTTTGGTTTTAAAAAAAAGGATTTCGACTTCTAAAGAAGTCATTGGACTTCCTTAAGTCAATGCATCCAAAATGCAAGCTTTTTTCGATTTTAACCACTAGACATGTAATTTGTGCAGGAAATATTTTTTATGAATTTTTTTTATTAAAGGGGAGTCTTTCTGTTTCATGATTTGGTCTTAATCATAGAGTTCCGACATATAACGAAGCCTGCGGACTTCCTTAAGTCATTTGTGTTTTTGGTATTTTATTCAATTTTTCCGATGATTATCTAGCTTAAAGAAGATCCCAGAATCGTTGAGAAGTTATTAACGGTTGCGAACCTTATCTCCTTCTTTCCATGTTTTATTATAGGTAATCTATGACCTTTTTAAAAGATTAGAAGTTCATTATTAGAAGGGATATTTTGAGTTTGGTGCCTATAAAATGGTACACTTTCGCGTTTGGTGCCTAATTTTGTCAATATCTGAGTTTGGTGCCCAGTCAACGAATTGGCGTTGATTGACCGTGTTGACCATCCAATTTAGAGTTAAGAATGTGAAATGTCTAATAAAATTTTAAACTCCGTTTTATTCACTAAATGTGCCCTATCTTCTACATACTCTATGTTTGAGAAATGAAAGTTGTTGATTTTCATTCACGAGGTTTTAGGTTCCACACTTAATATCATTGCCATCTTCTTTCGTTGCTAATCTCAAATCATACACTGAGATACTGTTATTTTCTCATATGAACACCTGTTTACACAAAATTAAATCCAAAGTATAAGCATAGCTCCCTTCATTGTTTACCGGTAAATCATCGAAAATCTATCTCTCATGTAAACCCCAATAATCGTTTCCTTAAACCTTCAAACTAACCATTATTGTATTGAACAA
>NW_020652859.1:738562-738695 GCF_003573695.1 Papaver somniferum | reverse complement strand
ACCAGTCATCCGTTAAGTCAACTGCTTGGTTGGGACCCACACCAAACTCAAATTCCGACAAAGTTAGGTACCAAAGGAAAAGGTGTGCCATTTTATAGGCACCAAACTCAAAATACCCCTTATTATAAATATT
>NW_020652859.1:736459-738552 GCF_003573695.1 Papaver somniferum | reverse complement strand
TTATTTTCTCATATGAACACCTGTTTACACAAAATTAAATCCAAAGTATAAGCATAGCTCCCTTCATTGTTTACCGGTAAATCATCGAAAATCTATCTCTCATGTAAACCCCAATAATCGTTTCCTTAAACCTTCAAACTAACCATTATTGTATTGAACAAGTGAATCCATGTAGATGACCCTATTTATTTTTCAAATTAATCATTATTGTATTAATTAAATTTGTTTCCATTTTATGTAAATCCATAGTTATCATGGAAGTCAGAGAAGTCAGCTTTATTTCTCTGGAACGCTCGTAACGTGTTTGGAAAATGATCTAAAGAGATTTCCTTACCGTGGTCCGTGTTAGTGAACTAGTTAAATTAAATAATGATTGTTTAAACAATTATTCACAAAAACACGTATTTATTTACAAAATTTGGCGGGCGGCCGAACAACAAGTTGTGCTTCAACACAGCTTGTGAACGGTCCACCAGTCATCCGTTAAGTCAACTGCTTGGTTGGGACCCACACCAAACTCAAATTCCGACAAAGTTAGGTACCAAAGGAAAAGGTGTGCCATTTTATAGGCACCAAACTCAAAATACCCCTTATTATAAATATTGTCTACTTATATAGCTCTCTTTGTTCCCCAAGGTTTTGTGTAATCTCTTTTTCGACTATTTTGCTCATAACTTCTTCGTACGAAGTGGGAATGACCTAATTCTTTTTCTGTTACCTCTGTCTTTCAGTTCTCCAAAGTATACAAGAAAAATTTTAGGATTTGGACGCTTAGCAATTGGTGTTTCATCCTTATTTTCAATGTAAAGGATGACTTCCCTCTTTATTTTTGGAATCAACATACGTAGAAATGCAATTTGGATAACATGTAGAGCCTTTAAATGTATTATTTCTTACCACAATTATTATTTAGAAAATTTTATAATAAAAATGAGTTTATCTTGTTTATAGTTTGGTTTTAAAAAAAGGATTTCGACTTCTAAAGAAGTCACTAGACTTCCTTGAGTCAATGCATCCAAAATGCAAGGTTTTTTCGACTCTCAAGCCTCTAGACATGTAATTTGTGCAGGAAATATTTTTTCTAAAAATTTTCTATTAAAGGGGAGTCTTTATGTTTCATGATTTGGTCTTGATCATAGAGTTCCGACATCTAACGAAGCCTGCGGACTTCCTTGAGTCATTTGTGTGTATGGTATTTTATTCAATTTTTGCGATGATTATCTAGCTTAAAGAAGATCCCATAATCGTTGAGAAGTTATTAACAGTTGCAAACCTTATCTCCTTCTTTCCATGTTTCATTATAGGTAATCTATGACCTTTTTAAAAGATTAGAAGTTCATTATTATAAGGGATATTTCGAGTTTGGTGCCTATAAAATGGTACACTTTCGCGTTTGGTGGCTAACTTTGTCAATATCTGAGTTTGGTTCCCAGTCAACGAATTGGCGTTGATTGACTGTGTTGACCATCCAATTTAGAGTTAAGAATGTGAAATGTCTAATAAAATTCTAAACTCCGTTTTATTTACTAACTGCGCCCTATCTTCTACATACTCCATGTTTGAGAAATGAGAGTTGTTGATTTTCATTCACGAGGTTTTAGGTTCCACACTTAATACCATTGCCATCTTCTTTCGTTGCTAATCTCAAATCATACACTGAGATACTGTTATTTTCTCATATGACCACCTGTTTACACAAAATTAAATCCAAAGTATAAGCATAGCTCCCTTCATTGTTTACCGGTAAATCATCCAAAATCTATCTCTCATGTAAACCCCAATAATCGTTTCCTTAAACCTTCAAACTAACCATTATTGTATTGAACAAATGAATCCATGTAAATGACCTTATTCATTTTTCAAATTTATCATTATTGTATTAATTAAATTTGTCTCCATTTTATGTAAATCCATAGTTATCATGGCAGTCAGATAAGTCAGCCTTATTTCTCTGGAACGCTCGTAACGTGCTTGGAAAATGATCTAGAGAGATTTCCCTACCGTGGTCCGTGTTAGTGAACTAGTTAAATTAAATAATGATTGTTTAAACAATTATTCACAAAGACACGTATTTATTTACAAAAGTTTGCGGG
>NW_020652859.1:702967-736140 GCF_003573695.1 Papaver somniferum | reverse complement strand
CAACAAGTTGTGCTCCAACACAGCTTGTAAACGGTCCACCAGTCATCCGTTAAGTCAACTGCTTGATTGGGACCCACACCAAACTAAAATTCCGAAAAAGTTAGGTACCAAAGGCAAAGGTGTGCCATTTTATAGGCACCACACTCAAAATACCCCTTATTATAAATATTGTCTACTTATATAAATCTTTTTGTCCCCCAACGATTTCTGTTATCTCTTTTTCGACTATTTTGCTCATAACTTCTTCATACGAAGGTTGGAATAACCTCATTCTTTTTCTGTTACCTCTGTCTTTCAGTTCCCCACAGTATACAGGAAAAATTTCAGGATTTGGACGCTTAGCAATTGGTGTTTCATCCTTATTTTCAATGTAAAGGATGACTTCCCTCTTTCTTTTTGGAATCAACATACGTAGAAATGCAATTTGGATAACATGTAGAGCCTTTAAATGTTTTATTGTTTACCACAATTAGTTTTTTTAGAAAATTTTATTATAAAAATGAGTTTATCTAGTTTATAGTTTGGTTTTAAAAAAAGGATTTCGACTTCTAACGAAGTCACTGGACTTCCTTGAGTTAATGCATCCAAAATGCAAGATTTTTTTGACTCTCAAGCCTCTAGGCATGTAATTTGTGCAGGAAATATTTTTCTGAAAATTTTCTATTAAAGGGGAATCTTTCTGTTTCATGATTGTTCATGATCATAGAGTTCTGACATCTAACGAAGCCTACGGACTTCCTTGAGTCATTTTTGTTTATGGTATTTTATTCAAAATTTGCAATGATTATCTAGCTTAAAGAAGATCCCAGAATCGTTGAGAAGTTATTAACGGTTGCAAACCTTATATCCTTCTTTCCATGTTTTATTATAGGTAATCTATGACCTTTTTAAAAGATTAGAAGTTCATTATTAGAAGGGATATTTCGAGTTTGGTGCCTATAAAATGGTACACTTTCGCGTTTGGTGCCTAACTTTGTCAATATCTGAGTTTGGTGCCCAGTCAACGAATTGGCGTTGATTGACCGTGTTGACCATCCAATTTAGAGTTAAAAATGTGAAATGTCTAATAAAATTCTAAACTCTGTTTTATTCACTAACTGCGCCTTATCTTCTACATACTCCATGTTTGAGAAATGAGAGTTGTTGATTTTCATTCACGAGGTTTTAGGTTCCACTCTTAATACCATTGCCATCTTCTTTCATTGCCCATTTCAAATCATACACTAAGCTACTGTTATTTTCTCATATGAAAAAATGTTTACACAAAAGTAAATCCAAAGTATAAGCATAGCTCCCTTCATTGTTTACCGGTAAATCATCCAAAATCTATCTCTCATAACAACCCCAATAATCATTTCCTTAAACCTTCAAACTAACCATTATTGTATTGAACAAATGAATCCATCTAAATAACCCTATTCATTTTTCAAATTAATCATTATTGTATTAATTAAATTTTTTTCCATTTTATGTAAATCCATAGTTATCATGGCAGTCAGATAAGTCAGCCTTATTTCTCTGGAATGCTCGTAACGTGTTGGGAAAATGACCTAGAGAGATTTCCCTACCGTGGTCCGTGTTAGTGAACTAGTTAAATTAAATAATGATTGTTTAAACAATTATTCACAAAGACACGTATTTATTTACAAAAGTTGGCGGGGGGCCGAGCAACAAGTTGTGCTCCAACACAGCTTGTAAACGGTCCACCAGTCATCCGTTAAGTCAACTGCTTGATTTGGACCCACACCAAACTCAAATTCCGACAAATTTAGGTACCAAAGGCAAAGGTGTGCCATTTTATAGGCACCAAACTCAAAATACCCCTTATTATAAATATTGTCTACTTATATAACTCTCTTTGTCCCCCAAGGGTTTGTGTAATCTCTTTTTCGACTATTTTGCTCATAACTTCTTCATACGAAGTTGGAATAACCTCATTCTTTTTCAGTTACCTCTGTCTTTCAGTTCCCCACAGTATACAGGAAAAATTTCAGGATTTGGACGCTTAGCATTTGGTGTTTCATCCTTATTTTCAATGTAAAGGATGACTTCCCTCTTTATTTTTGGAATCAACATACGTAGAAATGCAATTTGGATAACATGTAGAGCCTTTAAATGTATTATTGTTTACCACAATCATTTTTTTAGAAAATTTTATAATAAAAATGAGTTTATCTAGTTTATAGTATGGTTTTAAAAAAAAGTATTTCGACTTCTAACGAAGTCACTGGACTTCCTTGAGTTAATGCATCCAAAATGCAAGATTTTTTCGACTCTCAAGCCTCTAAGCATGTAATTTGTGCAGGAAATATTTTTTCTGAAAATTTTCTATTAAAGGGGAGTCTTTCGGTTTCATGATTTGGTCTTGATCATAGAGTTCTGACATCTAACGAAGCCTGCGGACTTCCTTGAGTCATTTGTGTTTTTGGTATTTTATTCAATTTTTGCGATGATTATCTAGCTTAAAGAAGATCCCATAATCGTTGAGAAGTTATTAACGGTTGCAAACCTTATATCCTTCTTTCCATGTTTTATTATAGGTAATCTATGACCTTTTTAAGAGATTAGAATTTCATTTTTAGAAGGGATATTTCGAGTTTGGTGCCTATAAAATGGTACACTTTCGCGTTTGGTGCCTAACTTTGTCAATATCTGAGTTTGGTGCCCAGTCAACGAATTGGCGTTGATTGACCGTGTTGACCATCCAATTTAGAGTTAAAAATGTGAAATGTCTAATAAAATTCTAAACTCTGTTTTATTCTCTAACTGCGCCTTATCTTCTACATACTCCATGTTTGAGAAATGAGAGTTGTTGATTTTCATTCACGAGGTTTTAGGTTCCACTCTTAATACCATTGCCATCTTCTTTCATTGCCAATTTCAAATCATACACTAAGCTACTGTTATTTTCTCATATGAACACATG
Organism: Papaver somniferum; assembly: GCF_003573695.1. Lineage (NCBI taxonomy): Eukaryota > Viridiplantae > Streptophyta > Magnoliopsida > Ranunculales > Papaveraceae > Papaver > Papaver somniferum. Next base: position 733,214 of record NW_020652859.1, on the reverse strand, counting down.
TTTACACAAAATTAAATCCAAAGTATAAGTATAGCTCCCTTCATTGTTTACCGGTAAATCATCCAAAATCTATCTCTCATAACAACCCCAATAATCGTTTCCTTAAACCTTCAAACTAACCATTATTGTATTGAACAAATGAATCCATGTAAATGACCCTATTCATTTTTCAAATTAATCATTATTGTATTAATTAAATTTTTTTCCATTTTCTATAAATTCATAGTTACCATGGAAATCATATTATGTCAGCCTTATTTCTCTGGAGCGCTCGTAACGTGTTTGTAAAATGCTTTAGAGAGATTTCCCTAATGTGGTCCGTATTAGTAGAATAGTTAAATTAAATAATTATTGTTTAGAAAATTATTGACAAAGACACGTATTTATTTACAAATGTTGGCAGGGGGCCGAGCAACAATTTGTCCTCCAACACAGCTTGTGAACGGTCAACCATTCATCCGATAAATCAACTGCTTGATTGGGATCCTCACCAAACTCAAATTCTGACAAAGTTAGGTACCAAAGGCAAAGGTGTGCCATTTTATAGGCACCAAACTCAAAATACCCCTTATTATAAATATTGTCTACTTATATAACTCTCTTTGTCCCCCAAGGTTTTGTGTAAAATCTTTTTCGACTATTTTGCTCATAACTTCTTCATACGAAGTGGGAGTGACCTCATTCTTTTTCGGTTACCTCTGTCTTTCAGTTCCCCATAGCATACAGGAAAATTTTTAGGATTTGGACGCTTAGCAATTGGTGTTTCATCCTTATTTTCAATGTAAGGGATGACTTCCCTCTTTATTTTTGGAATCAAGATACGTAGAAATGAAATTTGGATAACATGTAGAGCCTTTAAATGTATTATTTTTACCAATTTATTTTTTAGAAAATTCTATAATAAAACTGAGTTTATCTAGTTTATAGTATGTTTTCAAAATAAAGGATTTCGAATTCTAACGAAGTCAGTAGACTTCCTTGAATAAACGCACCCAAAATGCAAGGTTTCTTAGACTCTCAAGCCTCTAGACATGTAATTTGTGCGGAAATATTTTTTCTGAACATTTTCTATTAAAGGGGAGTCTTTATGTTTCATGATTTGGTCTTGATCATAGAGTTCTGACATCTAACGAAGCCTGCGGACTTCCTTGAGTCATTTGTGTTTATGATATTTTATTCAAATTTTGCAATGATTCTCTAGCTTCAAGAAGATCCTAGAATCGTTGATAAGTTATTAACGGTTGCAAATCTTATCTCATTCTTTCTTTGCTAATCTCTAATCATACACTGAGCTACTGTTATTTTATCATATGACCATTAGTTTACAAAAAATTAAATCCAAAGTATAAGCATAGATTCCTTCATTTTTTACCCGTAAATCATCCAAAATCTATCTCTCATGTAAACCCCAATAATCGTTTCCTTAAACCTTCAAACTAACCATTATTGTATTGAACAAATGAATCCATGTAAATGACTCTATTCATTTTTCAAATTAATCATTATTGTATTCTTTAAATTTGTTTCCATTTTATGTAAATCCTTAGTTACCATGGCAATTAAATTATGTCAGCCTTATTTCTCTGGAACGCTCGTAACGTGTTTGAAAAATGCTCCAAAGAGATTTCCCTAATGTGGTCCGTGTTAGTGAATTAGTCAAATTAAATAATTATTGTTTAAACAATTATTGACAAAGACACTTATTTATTTACAAAAGTTGGCAGGGGGCCGAACAACAAGTTGTGCTCCAACACAGCTTGTGAACGGTCAACCAGTCATCTGTTAAGTCAACTGCTTGATTGGGATCCTCACTGAACTCAAATTCTGACAAAGTTAGGTACCAAAGGCAAAGGTGTGCAATTTTATAGGCATCAAACTCATAATATCCCTTCAAATAATAAACTTCTAATCTCTTAAAAAGGTCATAGATTACCTATAATAAAACATGTAAAGAAGGAGATACGGTTTGGGAACCCCGAACTCCGGACCCTGGACCATAGATTATTTGATTTAACTAATTCACCAACATGGACCACATTAGGGAAATCACTCTAGAGCATTTTTTAAACACGTTACGAGCGTTCCAGAGAAATAAGGCTGACATAATCTGATTGCCATGATAACAATGGATTTATAGAAAATGGAAAAAAAATTAATTATTACAGCAATAATTAATTTGAAAAATAAAAATAAAGTCATTTACATGGATTCATTTGTTCAATACACTAATGGTTAGTTTGAAGGTTTAAGGAAACGATTATTGGGGTTTACATGACAGATAGATTTTGGATGATTTATGGGTAAAAAATGAAGGGAGCTATGCTTATACTTTGGATTTAATTTTGTGTAAACTAATGGTCATATGAGAAAATAATAGTAGCTTAGTGTAACACGGTCAATCAACGTCAATTCATTGACTGGGCACCCAACTCAGATTTTGACAAAGTTAGTAACAAAACGCAAAAGTGTACAATTTTATAGGCACCAAACAAAAAATATCACTTCAAATAATGAACTTCTAATCTCTTAAAAAGGTCATAGATTACCTATAATAAAACATTTAAATAAGGAGATAAGTTTTGCTACCATTAATAACTTATCAACGATTCTAGGATCTTCTTTAAGCTAGAGAATCATTGCAAAATTTGAATAAAATATCATGAACACAAATGACACAAAGAAGTCCGCAGGCTTCGTTAGATGTCGGAACTCTATGATCAAGACCAAATCGTGAAACATAAAGACTCCCCTTTAATAAAAAATGTTCAGAAAAAATATTTCCGTCATAAATTACATGTCTAAAGGCTTGAGAGTTGAAAAAAGCTTGCATTTTGGATGCATTTACTCAAGGAAGTCTACTGACTTCGTTAGAAGTTGAAATCCTTTTTTTAAAACCAAACTATAAACTAGATAAACTCAATTTTATTATAAAATTTTCTAAAAAATTATTGCGGTAAAAAATAATACATTTAAAGGCTCCACATGTTATGCAAATTGTATTTCTATGTATGTTGATTCCAAAAATAAATAGGGAAGTCATCCTTTACATTGAAAATAAGGATGAAACAACAATTGTTAATCATCTAAATCATAAAAAAAATTCTTTTATACTGTGGGGAACTGAAAGACAGGGGTAACAGAAAAAGAATGAGGTCATTCCCACTTCTTATGAAGAAGTTATGAGCAAAATAGTCGAAAAAGAGATTACACAAAACCTAGGGGGACAAAGAGAGTTATATAAGTAGACAATATTTATAATAAGTGGTATTTTGAGTTTGGTGCCTATAAAATGGCACACCTTTTCCTTTGGTACCTAACTTTGTCGGAATTTGAGTTTGGTGTGGGTCCCAACCAAGCAGTTGTCTTAACAGATGACTGGTGGACCGTTCACAAGCTGTGGTTGAGCGCAACTTGTTGCTCGGCCCCCCGCTTACATTTGTAAATAACTACGTGTCTTTGTGAATAATAGTTTAAACAATCATTATTTAATTTAATTAGTTCACTAACACGGACCACGGTAGGGAAATCTCTCTAGATCATTTTCCAAACACGTCACGAGCGTTCCAGAGAAATAAGGCTGACTTATCTGACTGCCATGATAACTATGGATTTACATAAAATGGAATTTTTTTTTATTAATACAATAATGATTAATTTGAAAAATGAATAGGGTCATTTACATGGATTCATTTGTTCAATACAATAATTGTTAGTTTGAAGGTTTAAGAAAACGATTATTGGGGTTTACATGAGAGATAGATTTTGAATGATTTACGGGTAAACAATGAAGGGATCTATGCTTATACTTTGGGTTTAATTTTGTGTAAACATGTGTTCATATGAGAAAATAACAGTAGCTCAGTGTATGATTTGAGATTAGCAATGAAAGAAGATGGCAATGGTATTAAGAGTGGAACCCAAAACCACATGAATGAAAATCAACAACTCTCATTCCTCAAACATGGAGTATGTAGAAGATAAGGCGCAAATCCTAAATAAAAAGGGGAGTCATCCTTTACATTGAAAATAAGGATGAAACACCAATTGCTAAGCGTCCAAATCCTAAAAATTTTCTTGTATGAAGAAGTTATGAGAAAAATAGTCGAAAAAGAGATTACACAAAACCTTGAGGGACAAAGAGAGTTATATAAGTAGACAATATTTATCATAAGGGTTATTTTGAGTTTGGTACCTATAAAATGGCACACTTTTGTCATTGGTACCTAACTTTGTCAGAATTTGAGTTTGGTGAGGATCCAAATCACGCAGTTGACTTAACAGATGACTGGTTGACCGTTCACAAGCGGTGTTGGAGCACAACTTGTTGTTCGGCCCCCCGCCAACTTTTGTAAATAAATATGTGTCTTTGTGAATAATTGTTTAAGCAATAATTATTTAGTATAACTAATTCACCAACACGGACCACGGTAAGGAAATCTCTCTAGAGCATTTTTTAAACACGTTACGAGCGTTCCAGAGAAATAAGGATGACATAATCTGATTGCCATGATAACTATGGATTTATAGAAAATGGAAACAAATTTAATTAATACAGTAATGATTAATTGAAAAAATGAATAGTGTCATTTACATGGATTCATTTGTTCAATACACTAATGGTTATTTTGAAGGTTTAAGGAAACGATTATTGGGGTTTACATGAGATATAGATTTTGGATGATTTACGGGTAAAAAATGAAGGGAGCTACGGGTAAAAATTGAAGGGACCTATGCTTATACTTTGGATTTAATTTTGTGTAAACTTATGGTCATATGAGAAAATAACAGTAGCTCAGTGTATGATTTGAGATTAGCAATGAAAGAAGATGGCGATGGTATTAAGAGTGAAACCTAAAACATCGTGAATGAAAATCAACAACTCTCATTTATCAAACATGGAGTATGTAGAAGATAAGGTGCAGTTAGTGAATAAAATGAAGTTTAGAATTTTATTAGTCATTTCACAATTTTAACTCTAAATAGGATGGTCAACACGGTCAATCAACGTCAATTCGTTGACTGGGCACCAAACTCATATTTTGACAATGTTAGGCACCAAACGCAAAAGTGTATAATTTTATAGGCACCAAACACAAAATATCCCTTCAAATAATGAACTTCTAATCTCTTAAAAGGTCATAAATTACCTATAATAAAAAATGTAAAGAAGGAGATAAGGTTTGCAACCGTTAATAACTTATCAACGATTCTAGGATCTTCTTTAAGCTAGATAATAATTGCAAAACTTGAATAAAATATCATAAATACAAATGACTCAAGGAAGTCCGCAGGCTTCGTTAGATGTCGGAACTCTATGATCAAAACCAAATCATGAAAGAGAAAGACTCCCCTTTAATAGAAAATGTTTAGAAAAAATATTTCCGGCACAAAATACATGTCTAGAGGCTTGAGAGTCGAAAAAAGCTTGCATTTTGGATGCATTTACTCAAGGAAGTCTACTGACTTCGTTAGAAAATGAAATCCTTTTTTTAAAACCAAACTATAAACTAGATAAACTCAGTTTTATTATCAAATTTTCTAAAAAATGATTACGGTAAAAAAAATAATACATTTAAAGGCTCTACATGTTATGCAAATTGCATTTCTAAGTATATTGATTCCAAAAATAAAGAGGAAGTCATCCTTTAGATTGAAAATAAGGATGAAACACCAATTGTTAACCGTCCAAATCCTAAAAAATTTCTTGTATACTGTGGGGAACTGAAAGACAAGGGTAACAGAAAAAGAATGAGGTCATTCCCACTTCGTATGAAGAAGTTATGAGCAAAATAGTCGAAAAAGAGATTACACAAAACCTTGGGGGGACAAAGAGAGTTGTATAAGTAGACAATCTTTATAATAAGGGTTATTTTGAGTTTGATTCCTATAAAATGGCACACCTTTTCCTTTGGTACCTAACTTTGTCAGAATTTGAGTTTGGTGAGGATCCAAATCAAGCAGTTGACTTAACGGATGACTGGTTGACCATTCACAATCTGTGTTGGAGCACAACTTGTTTCTCGCCCCCCTGCCAACTTTTGTAAATAAATACGTGTCTTCGTCAATAATTGTTTAAACAATAATTATTTAATTTAACTAATTCACTAACACGGACCACATTAGGGAGATCTCTCTAGAGCATTTTTCAAACACGTTACGAGCGTTCCAGAGAAATAAGGCTGACATAATCTGATTGCCATGGTAACTGTGGATTTACCGAAAATGGAAAAAACTTTAATTAATACAATAATGATTAATTTGAAAAATGAATAGATTCATTTACATGGATTCATTTTTTCAATACAATAATGGTTAGTTTGAAGGTTTAAGGAAACGATTATTGGGGTTTACATGAGAGATAGATTTTAGATGATTTAAGGGTAAAAATGAAGGGAGCTATGCTTATACTTTAGATTTAATTTTGTGAAAACTAATGCTCATATGAGAAAATAACAGTAGCTCAGTGTATTATTTGAGATTAGCAATGAAAGAAGATGGCGATGGTATTAAGAGTGGAACCTAAAACATCGTGAAAGAAAATCAACAACTCTTATTTCTCAAACATGGAGTATGTAGAAGATAAGGTGCATTTAGTGAATAAAACGAAGTTTAGAATTTTTTTAGTCAATTCACAATTTTAACTCTAAATAGGATGGTCAACACGCTCAATCAACGTCAATTCGTTGACTGGGCACCAAACTCAGATTTTTACAAAGTTAGGCACCAAACGCAAAAGTGTACAATTTTATACGCACCGAACTCAAAATATCCCTTCAAATAATGAACTTCTAATCTCTTAAAAAGGTCATAGATTACCTATAATAAAACATTTAAAGAAGGAGATAAGGTTTGCAACCGTGAATAACCTCTTAACGATTCTAGTATTTTCTTTAAGCTAGATAATCATTGCAAAATTTGAATAAAATATCATAAACATAAATGACTCAAGGAAGTCCGCAGGCTTCGTTAAATGTCGGAACTCTATGATCAAGACCAAATCATGAACAAGAAAGACTCCCCTTTAATAAAAAATGTTCAGAAAAAATATTTCCGTCACAAATTACATGTCTAGAGGCTTGAGAGTCGAAAAAAGTTTGCATTTTGGATGCATTGACTCAAGGAAGTCTAGTGACATCTTTAGAATTCGAAATACTTTATTTTGAAAACATACTATAAACAAGATAAACTCAGTTTTATTATAAAATTTTCTAAAAAATAAATTCGGTAAAAATTAATACATTTAAAGGCTCTACATGTTATCCAAATTTCTTTTCTATGTATGTTGATTCCAAAAATAAAGAAGGAAGTCATCCCTTACATTGAAAATAAGGATGAAACACATATTTCTAAGCGTCCAAATCCTAAAAAATTTCCTGTATACTGTGGGGAACTGAAAGACAGAGGTAACCGAAAAAGAATGAGGTCATTCCCACTTCTTATGAAGAAGTTATGAGCTAAATAGTCGAAAAAGAGATTACACAAAACCATGGGGGGACAAAGAGAGTTATATAAGTAGGCAATATTTGTAATAAGGGATACTTTGAGTTTGGTGCTTATAAAATGGCACACCTTTGCCTTTGGTACCTAACTTTGTCAGAATTTGAGTTTGGTGAGGATCCCAATCAAGCTGTTAATTTATCGGATGAATGGTTGACCGTTCACAAGCTATGTTGGAGCACAAATTGTTGCTCGGCCCCCTGCCAACATTTGTAAATAAATACGTGTCTTTGTCAATAATTTTCTAAAAAATAATTATTTAATTTAACTATTTCACTAATACGGACCACATTAGGGAAATCTCTCTAGAGCATTTTTCAAACACGTTACGAGCGTTCCAGAGAAATAAGGCTGACATAATCTGATTTCCATGGTAACTATGGATTTACAGAAAATGGTAACAAATTAATTAATACAATAATGATTAATATTAAAAATGAACAGAGTCATTTACATGGATTCATTTATTCAATACAATAATAGTTAGTTTGAAGGTTTAAGGAAACGATTATTGTGGTTTAAATGAGAGATAGATTTTGGATGGTTTACGGGTAAACAATGAAGGGAGCTATGCTTATACTTTGGATTTAATTTTGTGTAAACAGGTGGTCATATGAGAAAATAACAGTAGCTCTGTGTATGATTTGAGATTAGCAATGAAAGAAGATGGCGACGGTATTAGGAGTGGAACCTAAAACCCCGTGAATGAAAATCAACAAATCTCATTTCTCAAACATGGAGTATGTAGAAGATAAGGTGAATTTAGTGAATAAAACGGAGTTTTGAATTTTATTAGTCATTTCATATTTTTAACTCTAAATTGGATGGTCAACACGGTCGATCAAAGCCAATTCATTGACTGGGCACCCAACTCAGATTTGGAAAAAGTTAGGCACCAAACGCGAAAGTGTACCATTTTATAGGCACCAAACTCAAAATTTCCCTTCTAATAATGAACTTGTAATCTCTTAAAAAGGTCATAGATTACCTATAATAAAACATTTAAATAAGAAGATAAGGTTTGCAACCGTTAATAACTTCTCAACGATTCTAGGATTTTCATTAAGCTAGATAATCATTGCAAAATTTGAATAAAATATCATAAACAGAAATGACTCAAGGAAGTCCACCGGCTTCGTTAGATGTCGGAACTCTGTGATCAAGACCAAATCATGAACAAGAAAGACTCTCCTTGAATAAAAAATGTTTATAAAAAATATTTCCGTCCCAAATTACATGTCTAGATGCTTGAGAGTCGAAAAAATCTTGCATTTTGGATGCATTGACTCAAGGAAGTCTAGTGACTTCGTTAGAATTCGAAATCCTTTTTTATGAAAACAAACTATAAACTAGATAAAATCAGTTTTATTATAAAATTTTCTAAAAAATAAATGCGGTAAAAAATAATACATTTAAAGTCTCTACATGTTATGCAAATTGCATTTTTACGTATGTTGATTCCAAAATTAAAGAGGTTAGTCATCCTTTACATTGAAAATGAGGATGAAACACCAATTGTTAACTGTTCAAATCCTAAAAAATTACCTGTATACTGTGGGGAACTGAAAGAAAAAGGTAACAGAAAACGAATGAGGTCATTCCCACTTCGTATGAAGAAGTTATGAGCAAAATAGTCGAAAAAGAGATTACACAAAACCTTGGGGGACAAAGAGAGTTATATAAGTAGACAATATTTATAATAAGGGGTATTTTGAGTTTGGTGCCTATAAAATGGCACACCGTTGCCTTTGGTACCTAACTTTTTCTGAATTTGAGTTTGGTGAGGATCCCAATCAAGTAGTTGACTTAACGGATGACTGGTTGACCGTTCACAAGATGTATTGAAGCACAACTTGTTGCTAGACCCCTCTCCAACTTTTGTAAATAAATACGTGTCTTTGTCAATAATTGTTTAAAGAATAATTATTTAATTTAACTAGTTCACTAACACGAACCGCGTAGGGAAATCTCTCTAGATCATTTTTCAAACACGTTACGAGCGTTCCAGAGAAATAAGGCTAACATAATCTCACTGCCATGATAACTATGGATTTACAGAAAATGGTAACAAATTTAATTAATATAATAATGATTATTTTGAAAAATAAATAGAGTCATTTACATGGATTCATTTGTTCAATACAATAATGGTTAGTTTTAATGTTTAAGGAAACGATTATTGAGGTTTACATGAGAGATATATTTTGGATAATTTACAGGTAAACAATGAAGGGAGCTATGCTTATACTTTAGATTTAATTTTGTGTAAACAGGTGGTCATATGAGAAAATAACAGTAGCTCTGTGTATGATTTGAGATATCAATTAAAGAAGATGGCGATGGTATTAAAAACTGGAACCTAAAACCTCGTGAATGAAAATCAACAACTCTCATTTCTCAAACATGGAGTATGTAGAAGATAAGGTGCAGTTAGTGAATAAAACGGAGTTTTGAATTTTATAAGTCATTTCACATTTTTAACTCTAAATTGGATGGTCAACACGGTCAATCAACGCCAATTTATTGGCTGGGCACCAAACGCGAAAGTGTGCCATTTTATAGGCACCAAACTCAAAATTTCCCTTCTAATAATGAACTTGTAATCTCTTAAAAAGGTCATAGATTACCTATAATAAAACATGGAAAGAAGGAGATAAGGTTTGCAACCTTTAATAACTTCTCAACGATTCTAGGATTTTCATTAAGCTAGATAATCATTGCAAAATTTGAATAAAATACCATAAACACAAATGACTCAAGGAAGTCTGCAGGCTTCGTTAGATGTCGGAACTCTATGATCAAGAAAAAATCATAAAACAGAAATACTCCCCTTTAATAGAAAATGTTCACAAAAAATATTTCCGTCACAAATTACATGTCTAGATGCTTGAGAGTCAAACAAAGCTTGCATTTTGGATGCATTGACTCAAGGAAATCGAGTGACTTCGTTAGAAGTCGAAATCCTTTTTTTTTTAAACTAAACTATAAACTATATAAACTCAGTTTTATTATAAAATTTTCTTTAAAATGATTACGGTAAAAAATAATACATTTAAAGGCTCTACATGTTATCCAAATTGCATTTCTACGTATGTTGATTCCAAAAATAAAGAGGGAAGTCGTCCTTTACATTGAAAATAAGGATGAAACACCAATTCTTAATCGTCTAAATCCTAAAACCTTTCCTTTATACTGTGGGGAACTGAAAGACATAGGTAACACAAGCTGTCTTTCAGTTGAAAAGTTGACTTAACGGATTTAGACATGTGATTGACTTAAAGGATGACTTAACGGATTTAGACATGTAATCCTAAAACGAATCAAGCAGTTGACTTAACGGATGACAAGTTGACCGTTCACAAGCTGTGTTAGAGCACAACTTGTTGCTCGACCCCCCGCCAGTTTTGTAAATAAATACGTGTCTTTGTCAATAATTGTTTGAACAATAATTATTTAATATAACTAGTTCACCAACACGGACCTCGATAGGGAAATCTCTCTAGATCATTTTCCAAATACGTTACGAGCATTCCAGAGAAATAAGGCTGACTTATCTGACTGCCATGATAACTATGGATTTACATAAAATGGAAACAAATTTAATTAATGCAATAATTATTAATTTGAAAAATGAATAGGGTCATTTACATGGATTCATTTGTTCAATACAATAATGGTTAGTTTGAAGGTCTAAGGAAACGATTATTGGGGTTTACATGAGAGATAGATTTTGGATGATTTACGAGTAAACAATGAAGGGAGCTATGCTTATACTTTGGATTTAATTTTTTGTAAACAAGTGGTCATATGAGAAAATAACAGTAGCTCAGTGTATGAGAAAATGGAAACAAATTTAATTAATGCAATAATTATTAATTTGAAAAATGAATAAGGTCATTTTCGATGCATTGACTCAAGTATAAGCATAGCTCCTTTCATTGTTTACCGGTAAATCATCAAAAATCTATCTCTCATGTAAACCCCAATAATCGTTTCCTTAATTCTTCAAACTAACCATTATTGTATTGAACAAATGAATCCATGTAAATGACCTTATTCATTTTTCAAATTAATCATTATTGTATTAATTAAATTTGTTTCCATTTTATGTAAATCCATAGTTATCATGGCAGTCAGATAAGTCAGCCTTATTTCTCTGGAACGCTCGTAACGTGTTTGGAAAATGATCTAGAGAGATTTCCGTACCGTGGTCCGTGTTAGTGAACTAGTTAAATTAAATAATGATTGTTTAAACAATTATTCACAGAGACATGTATTCATTTACAAAATTTGGCGGGAGCCGAGCAACAAGTTGTACTCCAACACAGCTTGTGAACGGTCCACCAGTCATCCGTTAAGTCAACTGCTTGATTGGGACCCACACCAAAATCAAATTCCGACAAAGTTAGGTACCAAAGGAAAAGGTGTGCCATTTTATAGGTACAACTCAAAATACCCCTTATTATAAATATTGTCTACTTATATAACTCTCTGTGTCCCCCAAGGTTTTGTGTAATCTCTTTTTCGACTATTTTGTTCATAACTTCTTCATACGAAGTGGGAATGACCTCATTCTTTTTCTGTTACCTCTGTCTTTCAGTTTCCCACAGTATACAAGAAAAAATTTAGGATTTGGACGCTTAGCAATTGGTGTTTCATCCTTATTTTAAATTTAAAGGATGACTTCCCTCTTTATATTTGGAGTCAACATACGTAGAAATGCAATATGGATAACATGTAGAGCCTTTAAATGTATTATTTTTTACCGCAATCATATTTTATATAATTTTATAATAAAAATGAGTTTATCTAGTTTATAGTTTGGTTTTAAAAAAAGGATTTAGACTTCTAACGAAGTCACTAGACTTCCTTGAGTCAATGCATCCAAAATGCAAACTTTTTTCGACTCTCAAGCCTCTAGACATGTAATTTGTGCAGGAAATATTTTTTATGAAAATTTTCTATTAAAGGGGGGTCTTTCTGTTTCAGGATTTGATCTTGATCATAGATTTCTGACATTTAACGAAGCTTGCGGACTTCCTTGAGTCATTTGTGTTTATGGTATTTTATTCAATTTTTGCGATGATTATCTAGCTTAAAGAAGATCCCAGAATCGTTGAGAAGTTATTAACGGTTGCAAACCTTATCTCCTTTTTTCCATGTTTTATTATAGGTAATCTATGACCTTTTTAAAATATTAGAAGTTTATTATTAGAAGGGATATTTCGAGTTTGGTGCCTATAAAATGGTACACTTTCGTGTTTGGTGCCTAACTTTGTAATATCTGAGTTTGGTGCCCAGTCAACGAATTGGCGTTGATTGACCGTGTTGACCATCCAATTTAGAGTTAAAAATGTGAAATGTCTAATAAAATTCTAAACTCCGATTTATTCACTAATTGTGTCGTATCTTCTACATACTCCATGTTTGAGAACTGAGAGTTGTTGATTTTCATTCACGAGGTTTTAGGTTCCAATCTTAATACCATTGCCATCTTCTTTCATTGCTAATCTCAAATCATACACTGAGATACTGTTATTTTCTCATATGACCACCTGTTTACACCAAATTAAATCCAAAGTATAAGCATAGCTCCCTTCATTGTTTACCGGTAAATCATCCAAAATCTATCTCTCATGTAAACCCCAATAATCGTTTCCTTAAACCTTTTAACTAACCATTATTGTATTGAACAAATGAATCCATGTAAATGACCTTATTCATTTTTCAAATTAATCATTATTGTATTAATTAAATTTGTTTCCATTTTATGTAAATCCATAGTTATCATGGCAGTCAGATAAGTCAGCCTTATTTCTCTGGAACGCTCGTAACGTGTTTGGAAAATGATCTAGAGAGATTTCCGTACCGTGGTCCGTGTTAGTGAACTAGTTAAATTAAATAATGATTGTTTAAAAAATTATTCACAGAGACATGTATTCATTTACAAAATTTGGCGGGGGACGAGCAACAAGTTGTGCTCCAACACAGCTTGTGAACGGTCCACCAGTCATCCGTTAAGTCAACTGCTTGATTGGGACCCACACCAAAATCAAATTCCGACAAAGTTAGGTACCAAAGCAAAAGGTGTGCCATTTTATAGGGACCAAACTCAAAATACCCCTTATTATAAATATTGTCTACTTAGATAACTCTCTGTGTCCCCCAAGGTTTTGTGTAATCTCTTTTTCGACTATTTTGCTCATAACTTCTTCATACGAAGTGGGAATGACCTCATTCTTTTTCTGTTACTTCTGTCTTTCAGTTCCCCACAGTATACAAGAAAATTTTTAGGATTTGGACGCTTAGAAATTAGTGTTTCATCCTTATTTTCAATTTAAAGGATGACTTCCCTCTTTATATTTGGAGTCAACATACGTAGAAATGCAATATGGATAACATGTAGAGACTTTAAATGTATTATTTTTTACCACAATCATTGTTTAGAAAATTTTATAATAAAAATGAGTTTATCTAGTTTATATTTTGGTTTTAAAAGAAGGATTTCGACTTCTAAAGAAGTCACTGGACTTCCTTGAGTCAATGCATCCAAAATGCAAGCTTTTTTCGACTCTCAAGCCTCTAGACATGTAATTTGTGCAGGAAATATTTTTTCTGAAAATTTTCTATTAAAGGGGAGTCTTTCTGTTTCGTGATTTGGTCTTGATCATAGAGTTCCGACATCTAACGAAGCCTGTGGACTTCCTTGAGTCATTTGTGTTTATGTTTTTTTATTCAATTTTTGCGATGATTATCTAGCTTAAAGAAGATCCCGGAATCGTTGAGAAGTTATTAACGGTTGCAAACCTTATATCCTTTTTTCCATGTTTTATTATAGGTAATCTATGACCTTTTTAAAATATTAGAAGTTCATTATTAGAAGGGATATTTCGAGTTTGGTGCCTATAAAATGGTACACTTTCGCGTTTGGTGCCTAACTTTGTAAATATCTGAGTTTGGTGCCCAGTCAAAGAATTGGCGTTGATTGACCGTGTTGACCATCCAATTTAGAGTTAAAAATGTGAAATGTCTAATAAAATTCTAAACTCCGTTTTATTCACTAACTGCACTCTATCTTCTACATACTCCATGTTTGAGAAATGAGAGTTGTTGATTTTCATTCACGAGGTTTAAGGTCCCACTCTTAATACCATTGCCATCTTCTTTCATTGCTAATCTCAAATCATACACTGAGCTACTGTTATTTTCTCAAATGACCACCTGTCTACACAAAATTAAATCCAAAGTATAAGCATAGGTCCCTTCATTGTTTACCGATAAATCATCCAAACTCTATCTCTCATGTAAACCCCAATAATTGTTTTCTTAAACCTTCACACTAACCATTATTGTATTGAACAAATGAATCCATGTAAATGACCCTATTCATTTTTCAAATTAATCATTATTGTATTAATTAAATTTGATTCCATTTTATGTAAATCCATAGTTATCGTGGCAGTCAGATAAGTCAGCCTTATTTCTCTGGAACGCTCGTAACGTGTTTGGAAAATGATCTAGAGAGATTTCCCTACCGTTGTCCGTGTTAGTGAACTATTTAAATTAAATAATGATTGTTTAAACAATTATTCATTAAGACACGTATTTATTTACAAAAGTTTGCGGGGGGCCGAGCAACAAGTTGTGCTCCAACACAGCTTGTGAACGGTCCACCAGTCATCCGTTAAGTCAACTGCTTGGTTGGGACCCACACCAAACTCAAATTCCGACAAAGTTAGGTACCAAAGGCAAAGGTGTGCCATTTTATAGCCACCAAACTCAAAATACCCCTTATTATAAATATTGTATACTTATATAACTCTCTTTGTCCCCCAAGGTTTTGTGTAATCTCTTTTTCGACTATTTTGCTCATAACTTCTTCATATTAAGTGGGAATGACCTCATTCTTTTTCTGTTACCTCTGTCTTTCAGTTCCCCACAGTAATCCGGAAAATATTTAGGATTTGGGCGCTTAGCAATTGGTGTTTCATCCTTATTTTCAATGTAAAGGATGACTTCCCTCTTTATTTTTGGAATCAACATACGTAGAAATGCAATTTGGATAACATGTAGAGCCTTTAAATGTATTATTTTTTACCACAATCATTTTTTAGAAAATTTTATAATAAAATGAGTTTATATAGTTTATAGTTTGGTTTTAAAAAAAGGATTTCAACTTCTAACGAAGTCACTGTACTTCCTTGAGTCAATGCATCCAAAATGCAATCTTTTTCGACTCTCAAGCCTCTAGACATGTAATTTGTGCAGGAAATATTTTTTCTGAAAATTTTGTATTAAAGGGGAGTCTTTCTGTTTCATGATTTGGTCTTTATCATAGAGTTCCGACATCGAACGAAGCCTTCGGACTTCCTTGAGTCATTTGTGTTTATGGTATTTTATTCAAATTTTGCAATGATTATCTAGCTTAAAGAAGATCCCATAATCGTTGAGAAGTTATTAACGGTTGCAAACCTTATCTCATTCTTTCCATGTTTTATTATAGGTAATCTATGACCTTTTTAATAGATTAGAAGTTCATTATTAGAAGGGATATTTCGAGTTTGGTGCCTATAAAATGTTACACTTTCGCGTTTGGTGCCTAACTTTGTCAATATCTGAGTTTGGTGCCCAGTCAACGAATTGGCGTTGATTGACACCGTGTTGACCATCCAATTTAGAGTTAAAAAATGATAAATGTCTAATAAACTTCTAAACTCCGTTTTATTCACTAACTGCGCCTTATCTTCTACATACTCCATGTTTGAGGAATGAGAGTTGTTGATTTTCATTCATGTGGTTTTGGGTTCCACTCTTAATACCATTGCCATCTTCTTTCATTGCTAATCTCAAATCATACACTGAGCTACTGTTATTTTCTCATATGAACACATGTTTACACAAAATTAAACCCAAAGTATAAGCATAGATCCCTTCATTGTTTACCCGTAAATCATTCAAAATCTATCTCTCATGTAAACCCCAATAATCGTTTTCTTAAACCTTCAAACTAACAATTATTGTATTGAACAAATGAATCCATGTAAATGACCCTATTCATTTTTCAAATTAATCATTATTGTATTAATAAAAAAAAATTCCATTTTATGTAAATCCATAGTTATCATGGCAGTCAGATAAGTCAGCCTTATTTCTCTGGAACGCTCGTGACGTGTTTGGAAAATGATCTAGAGAGATTTCCCTACCGTGGTCCGTGTTAGTGAACTAATTAAATTAAATAATGATTGTTTAAACTATTATTCACAAAGACACGTAGTTATTTACAAATGTAAGCGGGGGGCCGAGCAACAAGTTGCGCTCAACCACAGCTTGTGAACGGTCCACCAGTCATCTGTTAAGACAACTGCTTGGTTGGGACCCACACCAAACTCAAATTCCGACAAAGTTAGGTACCAAAGGAAAAGGTGTGCCATTTTATAGGCACCAAACTCAAAATACCACTTATTATAAATATTGTCTACTTATATAACTCTCTTTGTCCCCCTAGGTTTTGTGTAATCTCTTTTTCGACTATTTTGCTCATAACTTCTTCATATGAAGTGGGAATGACCTCATTCTTTTTCTGTTACCTTTGTCTTTCAGTTTCCCACAGTTTACAGGAAAATTTTTAGGATTTGGACGCTTAGAAATTGGTGTTTCATCCTTATTTTCAATGTAAAGGATGACTTCCCTATTTATTTTTGGAATCAACATACGTAGAAATGCAATTTGGATAACATGTAAAGCCTTTAAATGTATTATTTTTTACCACAATCATTTTTTAGAAAATTTTATAATAAAAATGAGTTTATCTAGTTTATAGTTTGGTTTTAAAAAAAGGTTTTCGACTTCTAACGAGGTCACTGGACTTCCTTGAGTCAATGCATCCAAAATGCAAGCTTTTTTAGACTCTCAAGCCTCTAGATATGTAATTTGTGCAGGAAATATTTTTTCTAAAAATTTTCTATTAAAGGGGAGTCTTTCTGTTTCATGATTTGGTCTTGATCATAGAGTTCCGATATCTAACAAAGCATGCGGACTTCCTTGAGTTATTTGTGTTTATGGTATTTTATTCAAATTTTGCGATGATTATCTAGCTTAAAGAAGATCCCAGAATCGTTTAGAAGGTATTAACGGTTGAAAACCTTATATCCTTCTTTCCATGTTTTATTATAGGTAATCTATGACGTTTTTACGAGATTAGAATTTCATTATTAGAAGGGATATTTCGAGTTTGGTGCCTATAAAATGGTACACTTTTGCGTTTGGTGCCTGACTTTGTCAATATCTGAGTTTGGTGCCCAGTCAATGAATTGGCGTTGATTGACACCGTGTTGACCATCCAATTCAGAGTTAAAAAATGTTAAATGTTTAATAAATTTCTAAACTCCGTTTTATTCACTAACTGCGCCTTATCTTCTACATACTCCATGTTTGAGAAATGAGAGTTGTTGATTTTCATTCACGAGGTTTTAGGTTCCACTCTTAATACCATTGCTATCTTCTTTCATTGCTAATTTCAAATCATACACTGAGCTACTGTTATTTTCTCATATGATCACTTGTTTACACAAAATTAAATCCAAAGCATAATCATAGCTCCTTTCATTGTTTACCGGTAAATCATCCAAAATCTATCTCTCATGTAAACCCCAATAATCGTTTCCTTAAACCTTCAAACTAACCATTATTGTATTGAACAAATGAATCCATGTAAATGACTCTATTAATTTTTCAAATTAATCATTATTGTATTAATTAAAAAAATTTCCACTTTATGTAAATCCATAGTTATCATGGAAGTCAGATAAGTCAGCTTTATTTCTCTGGAACGCTCGTAACGTGTTTGGAAAATGATCTAGAGAGATTTCCCTACCGTGGTACGTGTTAGTGAACTAGTTAAATTAAATAATTATTGTTTAAACAATTATTCAAAAAGACACGTATTAATTTACAAAAGTTGGCGGGGGGCCGAGCAACAAGTTGTGCTCCAACACAGCTTGTGAACGGTCCACCAGTCATCCGTTAAGTCAACTGCTTGGTTATGACCCACACCAAACTCAAATTCCGACAAAGTTAGGTACCAAAGTCAAAGGTGTGCCATTTTAGAGGAACCAAACTCAAAATACCCCTTATTATAAATATTGTCTACTTATATAACTCTCTTTGTCCCCCAAGGTTTTTTGTAATCTCTTTTTCGACTAATTTGCTCATAACTTCTTCATACAAAGTGGGAATGACCTCATTCTTTTTTTGTTACCTCTGTCTTTCAGTTCCCCACAGTATACAGGAAAATGTTTAGGATTTGTACGCTTAGCAATTGGTGTTTCATCCTTATTTTTAATGTAAAGGATGACTTCCCTCTTTATTTTTGGAATCAACATACGTAAAAATGCAATTTGGATATCATGTAGAGCCTTTAAATGAATTATTTTTTACCACAATCATTTTTTAGAAAGTTTTATAATAAAAATGAGTTTATCTTGTTTATATTTTGTTTTAAAAAAAGGATTTCGACTTCTAACGAAGTCGCTGGACTTCCTTGAGTCAATGCATCCAAACTGCAAGCTTTTTTCGACTCTCAAGCCTCTAGACATGTAATTTGTGCAGGAAATATTTTTTCTGAAAATTTTCTATTAAAGGGGAGTCTTTCTGTTTCATGATTTGGTCTTGATCATAGATTTCCGACATCTAACGAAGCCTGCGGACTTCCTTGAGTCATTTGTGTTTATGGTATTTTATTTAAATTTTGCCATGATTATCTAGCTTAAAGAAGATCCCATAATCGTTGAGAAGTTATTAATGGTTGCAAACCTTATCTCCTTTTTTCCATGTTTTATTATAGGTAATCTATGACCTTTTTAATAGATTAGAAGTTCATTATTTGAATGTATATTTTGAGTTTGGTGCCTATAAAATTGTACACTTTTGCGTTTGGTGCCTAACTTTGTCAAAATCTGAGTTCGGTGCCCAGTCAAAGAATTGACGTTGATTGAGCGTGGTGACCATCCTATTTAGAGTTAAAATTGTGAAATGACAAACAAAATTCTAAACTTCATTTTATTCACTAACTGCACCTTATCTTCTAAATACTCCATGTTTGAGAAATGAGATTTGTTGATTTTCATTCACGAGGTTTTAGGTTCCACTCCTAATACCATCGCCATCTACTTTCATTGATAATCTCAAATCATACACTAAGCTACTGTTATTTTCTCATATGACCATTAGTTTACACAAAATTAAATCCAAATTATAAGCGTAGCTCCCTTCATTTTTTACCCGTAAATCATCCAAAATCTATCTCTCATGTAAACCACAATAATCGTTTCCTTAAACCTTCAAACTAACCATTATTGTATTTAACAAATGAATCCATGTAAATTAATCTATTCATTTTTAATATTAATCATTATTGTATTAATTAAATTTTTTTCCATTTTCTGTAAATCCATAGTTACCATGGAAATCAGATTATGTCAGCCTTATTTCTCTGGAACGCTCGTAACGTGTTTGTAAATATCTTAGAAAGATTTCCCTAATGTGATCCGTATTAGTGAAATAGTTAAATTAAATAACTATTGTTTAGAAAATTATTGTCAAAGACACGTATTTATTTACAAAAGTTGGAAGGGGGCCGAGCAACAATTTATGCTCCAACACAGCTTGTGAACGGTCAACCAGTCATCCGATAAATCAACTGCTTGATTGGGATCCTCACCAAACTCAATTTCTGACAAAGTTAGGTACCAGAAGCAAAGGTGTGCCATTTTATAGGCACAAAACTCAAAATATCCTTTATTACAAATATTGTCTACTTATATAACTCTCTTTGTCCCCTAAGGTTTTGTGTAATCTCCTTTTCGACTATTTTGCTCATAACTTCTTCATACGAAGTGGGAATGACCTCATTTTTTTTTGTTACCTATGTCTTTCAGTTCCCCACAGTATACAAGAAATTTTTTAGGATTTGGACGGTTAACAATTGGTGTTGCATCCTTATTTTCAATGTAAAGTATGACTTCCCTCTTTATTTTTGGAATCAACATATGTAGAAATGCAATTTGCATAACATGTAGAGCCTTTTTTTATGTGTATTATTTTTTACCGCATTTATTTTTTAGAAAATTTTATAATAAAACTGAGTTTATCTAGTTTATAGTTGTTTTAAAAAAAAAAGGATTTCGAATTATAACGAAGTCACTAGACTTCCTTGAGTCAATGCATCCAAAATGCAAGCTTTTTTCGACTCTCAAGCCTTTAGACATGTAATTTGTGACAGAATTATTTTTTTTAAACATTTTTTATTAAAGGGGAGTCTTTCTTGTTCTTGATTTGGTCTTGATCATAGAGTTCCGACATCTAACGAAGCCGGCGGACTTCCTTGAGTCATTTGTGTTTATGATATTTTATTCAAATTTTGCAATGATTATCTAGCTTAAAGAAGAAACTAGAATCGTTAAGAGGTTATTCACGGTTGCAAACTTTATCTCCTTCTTTACGTGTTTTATTATAGGTAATCTATGACCTTTTTAAGAGATTAGAAGTTCATTATTTGAAGGGATATTTTGAGTTTGGTGCCTATAAATGTGTACACTTTTGCGTTTGGTGCCTAACTTTGTCAAAATCTGAGTTCGGTGCCCAGTCAAAGAATTGACGTTGATTGAGCGTGGTGACCATCCTATTTAGAGTTAAAATTGTGAAATGACAAACAAAATTCTAAACTTCATTTTATTCACTAACTGCACCTTATCTTCTACATACTCCATGTTTGAGAAATGAGATTTGTTGATTTTCATTCACGAGGTTTTAGGTTCCACTCCTAATACCATCGCCATCTACTTTCATTGATAATCTCAAATCATACACTAAGCTACTGTTATTTTCTCATATGACCATTAGTTTACACAAAATTAAATCCAAAGTATAAGCGTAGCTCCCTTCATTTTTTACCCGTAAATCATCCAAAATCTATCTCTCATGTAAACCACAATAATCGTTTCCTTACACCTTCAAACTAACCATTATTGTATTTAACAAATGAATCCATGTAAATTACTCTATTCATTTTTAATATTAATCATTATTGTATTAATTAAATTTTTTTCCATTTTCTGTAAATCCATAGTTACCATGGAAATCAGATTATGTCAGCCTTATTTCTCTGGAACGCTCGTAACGTGTTTGTAAAATGCTTTAGAAAGATTTCCCTAATGTGATCCGTATTAGTGAAATAGTTAAATTAAATAACTATTGTTTAGAAAATTATTGTCAAAGACACGTATTTATTTACAAAAGTTGGAAGGGGGCCGAGCAACAATTTATGCTCCAACACAGCTTGTGAACGGTCAACCAGTCATCCGATAAATCAACTGCTTGATTGGGATCCTCACCAAACTCAATTTCTGACAAAGTTAGGTACCAAAAGCAAAGGTGTGCCATTTTATAGGCACCAAACTCAAAATATCCCTTTTTAAAAATATTGTCTACTTATCTAACTCTCTTTGTCCCCTAAGGTTTTGTGTAATCTCCTTTTCGACTATTTTGCTCATAACTTCTTCATATGAAGTGGGAATGACCTCATTTTTTTTTGTTACCTATGTCTTTCAGTTCCCCACAGTATACAAGAAATTTTTTAGGATTTGGACGGTTAACAATTGGTGTTGCATCCTTATTTTCAATGTAAAGTATGACTTCCCTCTTTATTTTTGGAATCAACATATGTAGAAATGCAATTTGCATAACATGTAGAGCCTTTTTTTAAGTGTATTCTTTTTTACCGCATTTATTCTTTAGAAAATTTTATAATAAAACTGAGTTTATCTAGTTTATAGTTGTTTTAAAAAAAAAGGATTTCGAATTCTAACGAAGTCACTGGACTTCCTTGAGTCAATGCATCCAAAATGCAAGCTTTTTTCGACTCTCAAGCTTCTAGACATGTAATTTGTGCAGGAAATATTTTTTCTGAAAATTTTCTATTAAAGGGGAGTCTTTCTGTGTCATGATTTGTTCTTGATCATAGAGTTCCGACATCTAATAAAGCCTGCGGACTTCCTTGAGTCATTTGTGTTTATGGTATTTTATTAAACTTTTGCCATGATTATCTAGCTTAAAGAAGATCCCATAATCGTTGAGAAGTTATTAACGGTTGCAAACCTTATCTCCATCTTTCCATGTTTTATTATAGGTAATCTATGGCCTTTTTAAAAGATTAGAAGTTCATTATTAGAAGGGATATTTCGAGTTTGGTGCCTATAAAATGGTACACTTTCGTGTTTGGTGCCTAACTTTGTAAATATCCCAGTTTGGTGCCCAGTCAACGAATAGGCGTTGATTGACCGTGTTGACCATCCAATTTAGAGTAAAAAATGTGAAATATCTAATAAAATTCTAAACTCCGTTTTATTCACTAACTGCGCCTTATCTTCTACATACTCCATGTTTGAGAAATGAGAGTTGTTGATTTTCATTCACGAGGTTTTAGGTTCCACTATTAATACCATTGCCATCTTCTTTCATTGCTAATCTCAAATCATACACTGAGCTGCCGTTATTTTCTCATATGAACACCTGTTTACACAAAATTAATTCCAAAGTATAAGCATAGCTCCCTTCATTGTTTACCGGTAAATCATCCAAAATCTATCTCTCATGTAAACCCCAATAATCGTTTCCTTAAACCTTCAGACTAACCATTATTGTATTGAACAAATGAATCCTTGTAAATGACACTATTCATTTTTCAAATTAATCATTATTGTGTTAATTAAATTTGTTTCCATTTTATGTAAATCCATAGTTATCCTGGCAGTAAGATAAGTCAGCCTTATTTCTCCGGAACGCTCGTAACGTGTTTGGAAAATGATCTAGAGAGATTTCCCTACCGTGGTCCGTGTTAGTGAACTAGTTAAATTAAATAATGATTGTTTAAACAATTATTCACAAAGACATGTATTCATTTACAAAAGTTGGCGGGGGCCGAGCAACAAGTTGTGCTCCAACACAGCTTGTGAACGGTCCACCAGTCATCCGTTAAGTCAACTGCTTGGTTGGGACCCACACCAAAATCAAATTCCGACAAAGTTAGGTACCAAAGGAAAAGGTGTGCCATTTTATAGGCACCAAACTCAAAATACCCCTTATTATAAATATTGTCTACTTATATAACTCTCTTTGTCCCCCAAGGTTTTGTGTAATCTCTTTTTCGACTATTTTGCTCATAACTTCTTCATACGAAGTGGGAATGACCTCATTCTTTTTCTGTTACCTTTGTCTTTCAGTTTCCCACAGTTTACAGGAAAATTTTTAGGATTTGGACGCTTAGCAATTGGTGTTTCATCCTTATTTTCAATGTAAAGGATGACTTCCCTCTTTATTTTTGGAATCAACATACGTAGAAATGCAATTTGGATAACATGTAGAGCCTTTGAATGTATTATTTTTTACCACAATCATTTTTTAGAAAATTTTATTACAAAAATGAGTTTATCTAGTTTATAGTTTGGTTTTAAAAAAAAGGATTTTGATTTCTAAAGAAGTCATCGGACTTCCTTGAGTCAATGTATCCAAAATGCAAGTTTTTTTCGATTCTCACACCACTAGACATGTAATTTGTGTAGGAAATATTTTTTCTGAATTTTTTTTATTAAAGGGGAGTCTTTATGTTTCATGATTTGGTCTTGATCATAGAGTTCCGACATCTAACGAAGCCTGCGGACTTCCTTGAGTCATTTGTGTTTATGGTATTTTATTCAAATTTTGCAATGATTATCTAGCTTAAAGAAGATCCCATAATCGTTGAGAAGTTATTAACGGTTGCAAACCTTATCTCCTTCTTTCCGTGTTTTATTATAGGTAATCTATGACCTTTTAAAAACATTAGAAGTTCATTATTAGAAGGGATATTTCGAGTTTGGTGCCTATAAAATGGTACACTTTCGCGTTTGGTGCCTAACTTTGTCAATATCTGAGTTTGGTGCCCAGTCAACGAATTGGCGTTGATTGACAATGTTGACCATCCAATTTAGAGTTAAAAATGTGAAATGTCTAATCAAATTCTAAACTCCGTTTTATTCACTAACTGCGCCTTATCTTCTACATACTCCATGTTTGAGAAATGAGAGTTGTTGATTTTCATTCACGAGGTTTTAGGTTCCACTATTAATACCATTGCCATCTTCTTTCATTGCTAATCTCAAATCATACACTGAGCTACTGTTATTTTCTCATATGACCACCTGTTTACACAAAATTAATTCCAAAGTATAAGCATAGCTCCCTTCATTGTTTACTCGTAAATCATCAAAAATCCATCTCTCATGTAAACCCCAATAATCGTTTCCTTAAACCATCAGACTAACTATTATAGTATTGAACAAATAAATCCATGTAAATGACCCTATTCATTTTTCAAATTAATTATTATTGTGTTAATTAAATTTGTTTCCATTTTATGTAAATCCATAGTTATCATGGAAGTAAGATAAGTCATCCTTATTTCTCTGGAACGCTCGTAACGTGTTTGGAAAATGATCTAGAGAGATTTCCCTACCGTGGTCCGTGTTAGTGAACTAGTTAAATTAAATAATGATTGTTTAAACAATTATTCACAAAGACACGTATTTATTTACAAAAGTTGGCGGGGGGCGAGCAACAAGTTATGCTCCAACACAACTTGTGAACGGTCCACCAGTCATTCGTTAAGTCAACTGCTTGATTGGGACCCACACCAAACTCAAATTCCGAAAAAGTTAGGTACCAAAGGAAAAGGTGTGCCATTTTATAGGCACCAAACTCAAAATACCCCTTATTATAAATATTGTCTTTTTATGTAACTCTCTTTGTCCCCCAAGGTTTTGTGTAATCTCTTTTTCGACTATTTTTCTCATAACTTCTTCATACGAAGTGGGAATGACCTCATTCTTTTTCTGATACCTCTGTCTTTCAGTTCCCCACAGTATACAGGAAATTTTTTAGGATTTGAACGCTTACCAATTGGTGTTTCATCCTTATTTTCAATGTAAAGGATGACTTCCCTCTTTATTTTTGGAATCAACATACGTAGAAATGCAATTTGGATAACATGTAGAGCCTTTAAATGTATTATTTTTTACCACAATAATTTTTTAGAAAATATTATAATAAAAATGAGTTTATCTAGTTTATAGTTTGGTTTTAAAAAAAGGATTTCAACTTCTAACGAAGTCACTGGACTTCCTTGAGTCAATCATCCAAAATGCAAGCTTTTTTCGATTCTTAAGCCTCTAGACATGTAATTTGTGCAGGAAATATTTTTCTGAAAATTTTCTTTTAAAGGGGAGTCTTTCTGTTTCATGATTTGTTCTTGATCATAGAGTTCCGACATCTAACGAAGCCTGCGGACTTCCTTGAGTCATTTGTGTTTATGGTATTTTATTCAAATTTTGCAATGATTATCTAGCTTAAAGAAGATCCCATAATCGTTGAGAAGTTATTAACGGTTGCAAACCTTATCTCCTTCTTTCCGTGTTTTATTATAGGTAATCTATGACCTTTTAAAAACATTAGAAGTTCATTATTAGAAGGGATATTTCGAGTTTGGTGCCTATAAAATGGTACACTTTCGCGTTTGGTGCCTAACTTTGTCAATATCTGAGTTTGGTGCCCAGTCAACGAATTGGCGTTGATTGAACGTGTTGACCATCCAATTTAGAGTTAAAAATGTGAAATGTCTAATCAAATTCTAAACTCCGTTTTATTCACTAACTACGCCTTATCTTCTACATACTCCATGTTTGAGAAATGAGAGTTGTTGATTTTCATTCACGAGGTTTTAGGTTCCACTATTAATACCATTGCCATCTTCTTTCATTGCTAATCTCAAATCATACACTGAGCTACTGTTATTTTCTCATATGACCACCTGTTTACACAACATTAATTCCAAAGTATAAGCATAGCTCCCTTCATTGTTTACTCGTAAATCATCAAAAATCCATCTCTCATGTAAACCCCAATAATCGTTTCCTTAAACCATCAGACTAACTATTATAGTATTGAACAAATGAATCCATGTAAATGACCCTATTCATTTTTCAAATTAATTATTATTGTGTTAATTAAATTTGTTTCCATTTTATGTAAATCCATAGTTATCATGGAAGTAAGATAAGTCAGCCTTATTTCTCTGGAACGCTCGTAACGTGTTTGGAAAATGATCTAGAGAGATTTCCCCACCGTGGTCCATGTTAGTGAACTAGTTAAATTAAATAATGATTGCTTAAACAATTATTCAAAAAGACACGTATTTATTTACAAAATTTGGCGGGGGGCGAGCAACAACTTGTGCTCCAACACAACTTGTGAACGGTCCACCAGTCATTCGTTAAGTCAACTGCTTGATTGGGACCCACACCAAACTCAAATTCCGAAAAAGTTAGGTACCAAAGGCAAAGGTGTGCCATTTTATAAGCACCAAACTCAAAATACCCCTTATTATAAATAGTGTCTTTTTATGTAACTCTCTTTGTCCCCCAAGGTTTTGTGTAATCTCTTTTTCGACTATTTTTCTCATAACTTCTTCATACGAAGTGGGAATGACCTCATTCTTTTTCTGATACCTCTGTCTTTCAGTTCCCCACTATATATAGGAAATTTTTTAGGATTTGAACGCTTAGAAATTGGTGTTTCATCCTTATTTTCAATGTAAAAGATGACTTCCCTCTTTATTTTTGGAATCAACATACGTAGAAATAAAATTTGGATAACATGTAGAGCCTTTAAATGTATTATTTTTTACCACAATAATTTTTTAGAAAATATTATAATAAAAATGAGTTTATCTAGTTTATAGTTTGGTTTTATAAAAAAGGTTTTCGACTTCCAACGAAGTCACTGGACTTCCTTGAGTCAATGCATCCAAAATGCAAGCTTTTTTCGACTCTCAAGCCTCTAGACATGTAATTTGTGAAGGAAATATTTTTTCTGAAAATTTTCTATTAAAAGGGAGTCATTCTGTTTCATGATTTGGTCTTGATCATAGAGTTCCGACATCTAACGAAGCCTGCGGACTTCCTTGAGTCATTTGTGTTTATGGTATTTTATTCAAATTTTGCAATGATTATCTAGCTTAAAGAAGATCCCATAATCGTTGAGAAGTTATTAACGGTTGAAAACCTTATCTCCTTCTTTCCGTGTTTTATTATAGGTAAGCTATGACCTTTTAAAAACATTAGAAGTTCATTATTAGAAGGGATATTTCGAGTTTGGTGCCTATAAAATGGTACACTTTCGCGTTTGGTGCCTAACTTTGTCAATATCTGAGTTTGGTGCCCAATCAACGAATTGGCGTTGATTGACCGTGTTGACCATCCAATTTAGAGTTAAAAATGTGAAATGTCTAATAACATTCTAAACTCCGCTTTCTTCACTAACTGAGCCCTATCTTCTACATACTCCATGTTTGAGATATGAGAGTTGTTGATTTTCATTCACGAGGTTTTAGGTTCCACTATTAATACCATTGCCATCTTCTTTCATTTCTAATCTCAAATCATACACTGAGCTACTGTTATTTTCTCATATGACCACCTGTTTACACAAAATTAAATCCAAAGTATAAGCATAGCTCCCTTCATTGTTTACTCGTAAATCATCAAAAATCCATCTCTCATGTAAACCCCAATAATCGTTTCCTTAAACCAACAGACTAACTATTATAGTATTGAACAAATGAATCCATGTAAATGACCCTATTCATTTTTAAATTAATTATTATTGTGTTAATTAAATTTGTTTCCATTTTATGTAAATCCATAGTTATCATGGAAGTAAGATAAGTCAGCCTTATTTCTCTGGAACGCTCGTAACGTGTTTGGAAAATGATCTAGAGAGATTTCCCCACCGTGGTCCGTGTTAGTGAACTAGTTAAATTAAATAATGATTGCTTAAACAATTATTCACAAAGACACGTATTTATTTACAAAAGTTGGCGGGGGGCGAGCAACAAGTTGTGCTCCAACACAACTTGTGAACGGTCCACCAGTCATTCGTTAAGTCAACTGCTTGATTGGGACCCACACCAAACTCAAATTCCGAAAAAGTTAGGTACCAAAGGCAAAGGTGTGCCATTTTATAGGCACCAAACTCAAAATACCCCTTATTATAAATAGTGTCTTTTTATGTAACTCTCTTTGTCCCCCAAGGTTTTGTGTAATCTCTTTTTCGACTATTTTTCTCATAACTTCTTCATACGAAGTGGGAATGACCTCATTCTTTTTATGATACCTCTGTCTTTCAGTTCCCCACTGTATATAGGAAATTTTTTAGGATTTGAACGCTTAGAAATTGGTGTTTCATCCTTATTTTCAATGTAAAGGATGACTTCCCTCTTTATTTTTGGAATCAACATACGTAGAAATGCAATTTGGATAACATGTAGAGCCTTTAAATGTATTATTTTTTACCACAATAATTTCTTAGAAAATATTATAATAAAAATGAGTTTATCTAGTTTATAGTTTGGTTTTAAAAAAAGGTTTTCGACTTCCAACGAAGTCACTGGACTTCCTTGAGTCAATGCATCCAAAATGCAAGCTTTTTTCGACTCTCAAGCCTCTAGACATGTAATTTGTGAAGGAAATATTTTTTCTGAAAATTTTCTATTAAAAGGGAGTCATTCTGTTTCATGATTTGGTCTTGATCATAGAGTTCCGACATCTAACGAAGCCTGCGGACTTCCTTGAGTCATTTGTGTTTATGGTATTTTATTCAAATTTTGCAATGATTTTCTAGCTTAAAGAATATCCCATAATCGTTGAGAAGTTATTAACGGTAGCAAACCTTATCTCCTTCTTTCCTTGTTTTATTATAGGTAATCTATGACCTCTTTAAAAGATTAGAAGTTCATTATTAGAAGGGATATTTCGAGTTTGGTGCCTATAAAATGGTACACTTTCGCGTTTGGTGCCTAACTTTGTCAATATCTGAGTTTGGTGCCCAATCAACGAATTGGCGTTGATTGACCGTGTTGACCATCCAATTTAGAGTTAAAAATGTGAAATGTCTAATAACATTCTAAACTCCGCTTTCTTCACTAACTGAGCCCTATCTTCTACATACTCCATGTTTGAGATATGAGAGTTGTTGATTTTCATTCACGAGGTTTTAGGTTCCACTATTAATACCATTGCCATCTTCTTTCATTTCTAATCTCAAATCATACACTGAGCTACTGTTATTTTCTCATATGACCACCTGTTTACACAAAATTAAATCCAAAGTATAAGCATAGCTCCCTTCATTGTTTACCGGTAAATCTATCTCTCATGTAAACCCCAATAATCGTTTCCTTAAACCTTCATACTAACCATTATTGTATTGAACAAATGAATCCATGTAAATGACCCTATTCATTTTTCAAATTAATCATTATTGTGTTAATTAAATTTGTTTCCATTTTATGTAAATCCATAGTTATCATGGCAGTAAGATAAGTCAGCCTTATTTCTCTGGAATGCTCGTAACGTGTTTGGAAAACGATCTAGAGAGATTTCCCTACCGTGGTCCGTGTTTGTGAACTAGTTAAATTAAATAATGATTGTTTAAACAATTATTCACAAAGACACGTATTTATTTACAAAAGTTGGTGGGGGGGGGGGGGAGAGCAACAAGTTGTGCTCCAACGTAGCTTGTGAACGGTCCACCAGTCATCCGTTAAGTCAACTGCTTGATTGGGACCCACACCAAACTCAAATTCTGACAAAGTTAGGTACCA